>NW_027113124.1:232123-240971 GCF_000696795.3 Halyomorpha halys | reverse complement strand
ATGTTTTGTATAAAAAGAAATAGTGAAGCCACAAATTGTAATCCGATTCTAATTATAAGTCTATTGATGGTTGGGGCTTTTGGGTAAAACCTCAAGGTCATCAACGCCCACGCTTCTCACTTTATAATTCTATTTCAAGATTTAAAATAATAGAATTGCTAAATAAGTTTGAATAATTAATTATTCTAGATTTTTTTAATACATATGAAAAACTTTTAGGTTTAGATCATATTCAAAAGATTATTCCTTTTTAAGAAAATTAAAACCATTTCTATGTTTTTTTGGTCATCATTCAGGGCATCTGAAACACTCGGTCCTATTCCCAATCTAGTTAAGTTCATGCAATAGAAATGACATTCCTCAAATATTTGACTGACTGTAAGTACACTGTTGCAGTTTTGACATTTTGGTGGTGGTTGCTTATTGATCAGGTATGCATGAGTTAAATTCGTATGACCTATTCTCAATCTGGCTATAGCCACCTCTTCCCTGCGATTGGAACGGTTTGATGTGGTCCATGGTTTAATGGTTTTTTTAACAGTTTTTAATTTGCTTGGCGGGCTTTCATTCCACATGGCTTGCCAACTATATAATATTTCATTTTTCATCGGGAGACTTATTTCTTGGGGTGTCAGAATGGCCGCGCCTCGACCCGGAAGGGTAAGTGCTTGTTTGGCTGCAACGTCCGCCAGTTCATTCCCAGCATTATAAGTCTATTTCTAAAGTGTTATTCTCATATGAACAGTAGTTTTTTTAATGCGAAAACGGAAGATTTGGTTTTCTACAAAATTGTAAGAAAATGTATACAATAATTTAAGATGGCATTGATCATTACATAAATCAAGATCAAGATGGACTCCAAAAATCTTGCTCCATCTGACGATCTAGGGAACGATAATTTTTAAGGTATTATATTTTCACCAGTTTGACTACTAATAAATGAGGCAACTTGGTGAGGAACAGTGCTCTGCTACTAAATCAAAGGACCCAGGTTTGAATCCGGTTGTGGCAGATAATTATTATCTGTTTGACTTTAGCCGTGAGTCAACCCAGTTCGAGAAACTTTCCGGGGTCCACCCATCCTCATTAAATGGATACTCTTAATTGAGAAATCATCCGGTGGTGATCATGAAAAAATCACCTTCTTGCACACTGTTGTTCAAGAACCAGAATAAAGTACTGACACTGACCTCAGACCCATTCATGGGTTGTAATGGTACAGATTTCGGTTTTTTTGTTTTGTTTTATTTTTTAATTGAGCCAAATAACGATATAGAACCACCTCAGGATAAGATAAGGGTGAATCTAATACTGTATTATTCTTCTCACAGACTCTAAATATATAAACATATAATGAATATTCAAACGACGAAAAGATGAATAAATAAATTTTTATTTTATTCCATAATTAAAGATGCCTCAGAAACATGGGCCATTGAAGCTAGACATATTAACCCTTTGAGCTCCTTTGACAGGTTACTTTAGAAGGGCAGCTACAAACTCTAAAAAGCATAAGGATCAGAGAGGAGGTAGATATCAGATCAGATCAGCACCAAACATTATAGAGGAAACATCTTAACACTCATAATAACAAAAAGGGTAATTACTTATGGACATGTAAAATAAATGGAAAGGATGAGCTAATTATGGGATGATAGGTGAAAGGAAGAAGCATACATCAGGTGCGGTGATAAACAAAATTGTCTTATGCGCGACATAACTTTGATTTACTATAAAGATTTGTAACTAGGGTTTCTGGAAGTGAACATAACGAATATCAACTTTGTTTGTACCAATAATACAACAGTGTAACAAAAGATTACGATAATAACATTTTAGTATAGTTCATTAAAGATAATGACCTATTCCTTTAGGTTATGCTTTGTTTGACTATTGACTGATTGATTGATTTATAGCAATGGATTTTATTATAAATTAATTTAATAATCTTTTTTTCACCTTTGAAGTTTAAATAATATTCAAGTGAACTATAAACAGAGGAGTCATCTGAAACATTGGGGTATCTGACCATTTGGAAAAATGTCATAAACAATGAGACATCCTTTTAGTATGAAACGAATATTTATGATAAATATATTTGTAATATAAACAAGTAAGGACATTAGGTAGAAAAATGAGAACCACGTTTCATAGATTTATTTCGCTTCTTTTTACGGTTACTTAGACAACGATTTATTACGAATGCCAAAAAAAGATAAATTTTTATTCCAATATTTATGTTGAATAAAATGTTATTTAAACACACTTAATATTGAATTACTAATGACTATACAAAAGCTTAGAGGAGTTGGCCGACAGCTGAGGAGAAATCTGAGGGAGGCTTGGGCTTGTTTACAGATTGGAGGCAGCACTGGCAAAGGGTTCATTGGACGAATTACAGTAACTGAGTTTTCAAATAAAAACTTCTGAACCGACAGATAAGGGAATTCCTCTAAAAGTTGAATTTGCCAAGTATTTCTACTGAACATATAGTACGGCCATTGTGGTATGAATCGCTTTTTAGGCACTCTCTCTCTTACCATCGACCAAAGAAAGGAACTCGTCTTCTTGCTTGCTAAATTTGCTGAAAGCTTTCAATATCTTTGTTGTTTCTTATGTTTATGGGTGTTATTCTTCGGATTTGTCGGTTAAAATGAATAAATATCGGGCTCTGCTCACTAATATCAATAAAAATATGTATATTTAATTTAGTCAATGATATAGACGAATCCATGTGTCAGAAATATTTTTAAATCCCTCAAAAATAACTAAGAAAGCTATTATAAGTCATACCAATATCTTAAAAACCAAAATATTTGAATAGAATGTATGCCGAACTGCTAAAGAAACTGCACCTTTATTTTATTTATTTCATTTTACAGACAAAAGATAGATAAATAAATAAGCCCAATAGAGTGCACTAAAAAGCAATGGAAAAATTTTACAAACCACAAGTTTTTTTCTGAAGATTGAAAATAATTTTATTTTAAATTTGTTATCACCTTAGTTAAAAAAAATATTTATTTATTTTTTCGGTTATTAGCGAACGTGTGTAGACGGCTCACAGGGACGGCAACGCTTTAGAACGAGAACTACTGGGGATTGTGTGTGCAAGAGAGCATTTCCGACCTTACTTGTTCGAGAAATTCTTTGGGTCCAGAGAAGTACCACTAAGCACTGCAAAAGTCTGCAAGAATAACTTTAGCTTTCCCACGCTTAAGTTATTCTTGCAGACGATTAATTATGCGGTGAAAAGAAATGTTAAGCGAATACATGTTTTTCATGCGCAGACCTGGCAAATAAAATGTTGTAGCGGATTGGCAGATTCCGCGAGCGATCATGATAAACGCAGGAGACTAAGGAAAGAATATCTGGAGACACAGAGCAATTCTTGAGGTATTGGACTCCGGGAAAAGGTATTCAAGCCCAGTAAGAGCAACCATTTGTATTTCGGGAATGCAACAGTATAAGAAAAGATCGAATGGCTATGGCGATTAGAACAGATCGGGGTATGTGGTAAAGAAACGGAAAATCAATTGAAGGCGACTCCTTGTGGGCTGAACAAGACGTTACAAGCATTGTGGCGTTACTACTTCTGGTGGGATATGAAATCCACAATCCAGGAGATTCTTGAGAATTGCGAGGTATGTCTTAGGACAAAATATCATCGACACACCCCGTAGCCCAAGAGGAGACACCTACGACGAACACGACTTACAGGAGGACACTTTTACCTGGAAAGGCTAATAATTTGGTCACAGTCATCAATCTATTCAGTAAGGTGGTAATTCCATACCCAGTACCAAATGGATCAGCGGAACCGGTTTCACGAGGACTTCGGGCGTGGTTCCAATTATATGGCTCATCATCAGTGAGGAATGTGGGTATTGGAAGTTGTGTTCACCTCAAGACTCAAAGAGCCGCTGAGGATCTCTTAGAGCGACTTCATAGAGATTTTACTCATTTGAGACCAATTGCACACACGGTGTGCAATGCATTTCCGAGCCAAAAGACCAACTGCACGCCGTGTGCACTATGATCTTGAATTGGATATCAACCGCAATTAATAGGTGACCATGAGTGCGTGAATGAGAGCTTTTTTTTGCAGGGTACCACCCTATTCTAACCATGGTGGAGAGTGGGGAGGATCAAGTTTTCTTTTCGTGGGATCCCCACAGAAATAAGAGTCGATCCCCAGGGTTCGAACCAGTGCCCAATTTGCAAAGACCTGCGCCTCAACTCTCAGAGCTACAGAAAGCCCTTAACGTGTATATAAGATAGAAAAAGGACAGGAATCCGATGACGCGATGGAACTGGCGGTCACAGCAAACAACCACTCCATACAGTCACGGTTTCCCCTGTTCAAAATTTCATTTGGGATGCGGGGACATCTCCGGGACTACCGCGGTACATTTTCGATTTAAAATCGATACCGAAATCAGTTCAGTTAAAAAATTGATTTAAGGTTGTAATTTTCCTAAAAGAGATTACATTTCACTGTATTTTTTGCAACGTTAGTGGAAATGTACTTAGCACCACTGTGAAGTAAGCCATTGTAATAATACAAATTTTCTATAACGGTTTTATTAATAAATTAAATGTGGGACTAAAAAATGTTCTATTTTTCCTTAATCAATTTTTATTACAAATAAAAAATCCTAATTTACGTGTACTTACTTATATTCACAATTTACTTACATTTTGTATATCGACATGGCTTAAATGTTTGATTACTAATTTATATTAATATTTTTTTTATTCTTGCTTGATTAGGGTTGAATTAACACGGAAGTAAGGCGCTGTGCTACTAATCCCGAGGACTGGGGCTCGAACCCGGGTGAGGTAGATAATTATTTATTCTCTTACTGTAGCCGTGAGTCAACGCTGTGGGTTCTGGAGGCTTCCATGGTCCTCTCAGCCTCATAAAGTGGGTACCAATAATTTAGGGAAAATCTGGCGGTGAAGCGTGATCATTATTCTTTATCTTTATCTTGTTTGATTACATAATTGATGAAAATCATACATATTTAGTTAAATTAAAAAATTGATTTAAGGTTGTAATTTTCCTAAAAGAGATTACATTTCACTGTATTTTTTGCAACGAAATGCAGTTGAACGAAATTTAAATGCAGTTGCTTCCCGTCCCCTTTACACGCCACTATCCCTGATGAAGACCTGAAACTCAGGTCGAAACGTCGGCATAAAATAAATAAATATTGTTTTGTTTATTTATGTTGTACTTTGCTGACCGCACCCCCCGATAAACTTCTTCAAATATTTAGTTTATATTGTTTAGTTTTCGTTATTTGCATTCATGATGTTTAAGTTTATATATATCTTATTATCTATAAATAAATATATATATATGTATATATTTATATAATGAGTACTATTTACTTTGCAGTATTTAGTAACTGTCATGTCCCATATGAAATTTGTGAAGTTGTCTGCCTTGCGTTATTATATCTCATTTTAGCTTCCAGCTTTTTGTATGAATATAAGCTTTTTTTGTTCAGATATTTATTTTCTGAAAAACTATAAGGCTTCGTAATCGTTTCTCGCCATTTATATGCCAAAATTCAAAGTCATCCATTTCGTTGCCCTCGTTTCCACTGTGACCCGTAAAAACAATTCAAGTATATCTTTATTCCTGTATTCGACAACGTCTTTGAAACGTTCCTAATTTCAAAAGTGACTGTGTCATTTTTTCAATTTTTTAATGAATCTAGTAGAGTTTTGCTGTCAGTATACTATAACTGTTTATCGTTCGCAGCGTTGGGCTCTTTAGTAAGTGTTTACATCAGTTTTTTACAGTTTTTGTCCAGTCAGTATTGTTTTATAATATTGCGGTCTTGTGAAAATATAATAAATAAACATTAATTTATACACATAAATGAAAAATTATTTATTTAATATTCTACGTTTATAAAACTAAACTAGTACTACCTTTTGTGATTTTGCGAAGTTTTAGAAAAATATTTTAAGTTGATCAGACCCTATCTTGATTAGGTAAATAAAATTTACCTACCTTGAAAGCCTTTTCATCTGATTAGTTGAGTTTTGCTTTGAGTTCACTCCCTCTCCGGCCAATTCCTTATTCAATAACTCTACGGCTTCATTATGTCCTGTCGATCTTCAAAAGGTTCCCAAGTAAAGGAAAATAATTCGAAATTCGATAAAAGTTAGGATAGGTTGAATCGTACCGTAAGGTGCTATTAAAAAATAAATTGTATTCTCAAACCCGAATGTTTTATGTATTCTGCATATTAATCTGAGAACCGATGTTCAAAGAATTAGCAAATTGATATCAAATATTTTTTTTGTGTGAGTTATATATATATAAAGGAAAACCAATGATCATTTAGAGTAAACTATTTGTTTTAAAAATAGGTAGAACAGAGATCGTAAACATTTTTTTAACTAAGTCACCGTACTAAATTATTAGACAAATGGTGGGTACATTTATGTATTGTTCTCAATTTTTCTTATAATGATAATATTATTGCAGTGGATGCTCCTTAGTTTGTAAGAAACAGCCAATTGCATCGGGAATTAGAAATAGAGACAATAGAGGATGAAATCAAAAAAAGGTTGACGAAGTTCCATTCCTAGTTACCTACAGTTTAAGTGGCAGTTACCTGCAACTTGTGAAACCCAACCATATCCCGAAGACTGAAGCCCAGCCTGCTGGAGGACATTCTGTTATAAGTTCAATATTTAACAGTTCTGTTACTGTTACTATAAAATTTTATTTTATCTTAATTTTTTTTCCGTTAGAATTGAATTATTTATTTTGTTAAATCCATAAATGTCACTTTTTTTTGTTATTAACTTTACTTTTATCTTTTATTAAGAATTATTATTTTAATCTATTTCTTTTGTCTTAATTTTTATTTATTTATAACATTGTATATAGTTAGGGTTTGTATAAGACTAAACCCCACTCCCACAATTAATTGCTAAAAAAAATTTACCTTTTATATTAACCATGTAAGGCCCACCGGTATTAAATACATAATAATAATATTAATAATTGTTGTTTTTATTTTTAGATATAATTACTTATTCATATATAAAAACATATAATTACCTGAGAGCGAAGTTTTTTTTTCTTTTGCTATCATTTTATTTATTACAATATTTATGTAATGATACATATTACAATCTACCACAACATTAGTCAGCAATAAGTAATAGTGATAGAAGATCACATACTAAAACATAAAAAAAAGTAAATAAATGAAAAATAAATTAAATAAAAATAAATAACACCTATATACGTATATAAGCAGAAATATAAATAAAATGGACGTAATAATACAATGTACTAGACAAAAAATTAGATAAAATAAAATAACCAAAATTTTAAAGTAATATGAAATTAAAAAAACAAATTAATACAATAATAGGGAACGAATTTCCTTAGTAAGCCGCTATTACTATCTTCCGGGCCCTAGTTCGAATTCGGCTATGGCAGAAGATTATTTAGTCTGTGAGTCAACCTTGTGGTTTCAGGAGCCCTTTTGGGGTATATTTACCCTCTGTAATGTTGAAATAGGATTTGAGGAATAACAATTTATTATATTAAAAACGAAAATTAACTTTGAGTGCCGTTGATCTAAAATAAGAAGTGTACGAATATGCCATAACTGAATCCATAGGAACTATAAACGATAAAAAGTGATCAGACTATTTCACTCTACACGGTGGGGTGAGATTGTGCCAATAAGAATAAAGTCTCACCATCCTCCAATTATGTACTCACATTTTATCATATAAAGCTAATATTCTATCTATCAGTCTATACTTTATTTATCAGATTATCTTTTTCAATAATGAAATGACATAATATTTAATAAATTAGCCTCGTGACTTATGGTACTAATTTATGAAATTTCATTCACTGACTAGTGGTAGTGTATTTAAAAAATCTGAAAAATGACATATGTAAAATTTAATCCAAACAATTTGTTTTAAATTTAATGGCTGGAAAAAAATTTCACCGGACGGAGAAACAATGCAAATAAAGTCATTAGACCTATGAAAACAGACTTTTTTTTTACTAAATATTCTATTGTTTTTTTCCTTCGTGAAATGATTAAATAACATGAAATATTTTTCCTAATGAATGTTTAGAATTTATTTTTCTCTCTAACCAATTTCATATATGTCCGCCATGGAATCATTCATTATCTAGACATTCAATTCGAAATTTCTTTTGTCGTTTTATTTCTTTTTCCGAATTAAGGGGCTTTTCTTCTCCAGTTCTTTTTAATTGGCAATAACATCCTAAGCTTTCTTTACCCTTTGTAATTTGCTTTCTTCAGCGATGGCTTATAATTTTCAAATTCATGCTATCCTTAATAGGTTTTTTTAAATAATATTTTTAAATACATAATTTCCATTATTTTTTACTTATTAATCATTATTCATAACAATTATTTAACAATTGAACGAAATAAGTAGATACAAGAAATTTAAGAACAATAAATTAATTTCAATACGCATTTTCAGCAATAACTTAATTTGAGATTGTTTGAAATCATGTTTACTATCGTATATTTCAATGTTGATTACCTATTAGCTAAGCTCACTTTACTTCTCTTGAATTTTTTTTTCTTTTTTATTTGAAATTATTTTTCAATATAATTCTGTTATTTATTTCATAAATTCAATAATTTTTTCGGTTGATTTCTCTTCTCATTTTTATCATTAAAATTTTTTTTTTACATTACATTGATTATATTTTACTTATTCATCTTGATTATGAACAGTTATTCAATAAATGTATCGTATAAGTCCGTCAATAATGTATATAAAAAATTATAATAATAATTTAATTGGAAAA
>NW_027113124.1:231511-232015 GCF_000696795.3 Halyomorpha halys | reverse complement strand
CTAATCACTCAATAAGAAATTAGATTTGACGAATTTATTTAATTATAATGAGGTGAAGTGAATAATTCTTCCATAATAACTTTCTTTTGTTATACTATATATTCCATGAAATTAGTTTCTATTGACATGTTACAGTCTTAGAAATATTTATATATGTACTCAAATCTATATCCTGGAAATCTGTAATGAATTGATAAATATCCGCTAATTTCGTAGCTATATTTTTCCCATAGCTTCCTAAGTGTGGTGGGAAGCCGCAGTCACATTTGGAATTCAATAGCGATCGGATTGGTTTGGTGGGTAGTAATCACTTGAACAAAATTGCTGATAAATGAGATACAAGCCTGATCCAGTCATTAGGTTGATTGCACCGGTGGGGATGTCTCTTGGATCTAATTCCAATCCTCCCTTAGAGTACAATCTGTCCTAAAAATTGCTAAAACTATTAATGATACACTTAGTCTTTTTTGTACAATATCATATCTATTTTCAATGTAAATTATG
>NW_027113124.1:227695-229732 GCF_000696795.3 Halyomorpha halys | reverse complement strand
ATAAACTGAGAGATATGGACAACATTTTTTCCATTCCTCTCAACTCATAATTCAAATCATAATTCAAAGCTGTAGGAAGATTATTGGTTGACCGTATGTCCTGATTATATGAAGGTGGTCCGGGTGGCAGAAAAAAAAAGGTATAAATATACCAGAAAAAAACTATTTATAAGTAACCGACGTTTCGCCCCACTCCTCATGTCTTCTATCAGGGCTAAAATAGAACAGAATTTTCATTATTCAAGTTAGTGAATAATGAAAATTCACTAATAATAGTTTGAAGAGGTAATAATAAATATTACACAATTATAAGATGGAAAGAGTGAGGAAGAAACTACAAGTAAGTTTTGTTTTCCTCATCTCTTTATCTATCCATCGACCTACATTTATTTATCCATTTAATTTGTTATTGCACCATACTTACACCGCATTTTCTTCCCCACTATTTCCTCCTCTTAATTGTACAATATTTGTTATTACTCCTGCATATTATTTCACTATTCAAGTAATACATTCGCAATTTCATTATTCATTACTATACATGTTTTAGTTTATATTCGGTCATATATATTTATAATTTTTTGTTAACTAGGTTCCACTCTTTAATAGCGATTATTTTATATATCATCATTTCTAAAACTTTTTAAGTATATCTTCATTGTTTTTCATCTTAAAATATTTCTATCTTCTTCTCCTATAGCCTTGATGAAGTGTAAAATATACTTTAAGAAGGAAGAACTAATAAATATAATTATGAGATTAACCAAGAAAACTAGAAAAATTTTTTTTACAATTTTATTTTAGTTTATTCATTTGACATACTATTATTTATTTTAATATATTCTTATAATCAACCATACAAACCTATTATTTTTATTTTTATAGAATTTTCCTTGGATTAGACTAGTAGACTAGTTTATAGTCAAGATGCTTAAACGTCTAACATCTTCTGCCTGTGTAAATTACAATAAATGAGTAATATTGTTATAATGATATGGAAGATGCTTGAAAAAGTTCCCCAGGATCAAGATTCGAGCGATTTATTGCCACTTAAACTCAACAAAAATACTTGATGTGCCAGAAAGCGGCACCTAAGGAAGTATTACGTCTTCGGCAACGATAAAAATGCAACGCCCTCGAATCTTATCTTCCTATAAAAAAACTGTTAATGAACCATTTGAGCGGCACATTTATTATAGTTTGTTAGGTTTCAATAGCCTCTTATATTCGTTTGTTGGAGCAGATTAATCAAAATAATGAGGTTGTTAAAAAGCGAGAAACGCAAATGAATACTGAGTGCCTCTGTACTTAAATTTTATTTTATTTTTTCGATTGTACATTTACAAATATTTATTTCGAAGTGAATTGTTCCGACACTTAACTAATCACTCAATAAGAAATTAGATTTGACGAATTTATTTAATTATAATGAGGTGAAGTGAATAATTCTTCCATAATAACTTTCTTTTGTTATACCTTAATTTATCTATTACAACGTTTCCGGGCCATCGCTCCATCATCCGGGACTCTATAATTCACAATAACAAATTTCATATTATTGTATATAACTCAACAATAATTCAAAAATATAAATACAATTAAAACAAATACCTTAGCATTATCATTTTCTATAATTTCAAATTTTATAAATTAATCAAATCTCCTTATTTAGTTTTCTATATAAAACTCACAATAATCAATATTGCTGTTTAATAATATCAAAAATACTAATGCATATTTAAAAAAAAGAGAAACTATATTGAGAAACGTTATTGTTAACTTCAGTGCAATTAAGGACAGCCTGATAATATTGATAACTAATAGATTTAACCTCTATGCTAAATATTTCATACCTCTATTCATTACAATGATGAAATTTTTGATTAAAATATTTTTTAATATGGTGATTTTAATAAATTGTCACATAAAAACCAGATTTGGGTGAAAAGTATTCGATTGAGGTGGGCCAATACATGTGTATTCGAAGTTAGTATTCAAGAGACGAATATATTTATATTCGAATACAAATACGGCTAA
>NW_027113124.1:223600-227078 GCF_000696795.3 Halyomorpha halys | reverse complement strand
AAACGAAAATGCAATCGATTTTAAGATCGCATGCTCGCACATCGATTTATTCTAATTTTTTTGATTACTAAAATATTAGGGTCCATTTATATGTTATGTGATGTACAGAATATGAGTGAATACAATTATTTGAATAAGAGTGAAGTTAAAAATTATGTAAGTGTAAACAGTTTCTCTTTATTTTAAATATGAAAATAGAATTTTTAATATTATTAGACTTTTTATATAGAAAACTAAATAAGGATATAAGATTGATTTATAAAATTTAAATTTAGAGAAACTGATAATGCTAAAGTAGTTGTTGTAATTGTATTTATATTGTTGTGTTGAGATGTGCGCCTGATAATGGGGCGACGGTCCCAAGACATTATAATGGATGAATTAAGGTAAAATAAAAGAAAGTTGTTATGGAATTATTATTCAAATCACCTCATTAAATAATTGCACAAATCTTCCAGTCAAATGAACCTAAATTATTAATATCAATGCTATAATGTAAAATATATCAAATGACAAAATAGCAATAATATCAGACTCCATTAGCGCTCTTCAAGGACTAGATATAATGTATTCGGTTCACCCTCTCGTTCAATGAATTCCTGAATACTTAATAATGTTAAAACAAATAGGTAAATCAATCTATTTCGTCTGGGCCCCCGGACATGTTGGTATTGCTGGAAATGAGATGGCAGACAAAGCTGCTAGAGATGCACAAGTCCTCCCAGGTAGAACCACAGCCATCTTAACTGCACAAGGACTTGTGAGGGAAGATGTGAGGTCCTGGACTACATCAATCCGAAGTAGACGCCGCGAAGAAGTAGCAGTCAGCCGACTCAGAATAGAACATACCCGAATGACACACGTACACCTCATAACAGGAGAGCCCACTCCAAAATGTAATGGTGATCTGATCGTCAAACACATCTTTGAAGAATGCAATTATTACATTACAACACTGGAGCAGTTAGGGATACCAACAAATGTTCCAATGGCGGAGAGAAATGACGAATCCGTAATAGAAAGCGTAACTAAATTCATCCATAAACCTAACTTAATAATCAGCCTTTAATTGTTGTAATCACCTACTTACCTTAATTTATTTCTAGAATTAGAATATCTATTTTTCATCTTTCTCTCTCCACTATTGCTACAAATACTATTAAAAAAATTATAAATTAATCGAACACTATTAAGCAAATTATAATTTCAATTTATTAAATCAATTAATCAATTCATCAATCAATCAAAAATTATAGCTTCAATATTTTAAACCAACAACCAACGGGGGTTGATGACCCGGCATTTGAACGACCTTTCAAAATAAACAAACAGATTATTAACTATATTATAATATTTTTTATCTTAAACGTTAACAACAAATAAATAGATTGTTAGAAAAGTAGTTCAACATGAAATTATTTAATCAAAGAATAAATAAAGAGAGTCGGGGAAATTGCATAAATCGGAATCTATCTGAAATTTGTTTTGTTGGGAGAGCTTCCTTCTGTGGCAATAATTAGGTTGGATTTGTTTTAAATTAGTATACACGATAGCTCCCTCAACAAACAACAATCTCAGATAAATCTACAAATACGCACTTACACCAACTCATATTAAACTGATTTAGAGCTTACTCTTCCTTCTTAGATGTACTGTTATTTTGTAGTGTATTTTTTTATATTAATTCAAATTTTATTTATTGATAAATATTACAATCTTCCGAAACATTTGGGCAACAAGTATGATCACATTCATACCAAAATAAAAACAAATTATAGATAAATAAATAAAATCTTTATAAGTACATAAACAGAAAGTTAAATAAAATGAACATAATCAAACTATGAACATGAAGAACGAAGGATAAAATTAAATAAGTAAAATTTTGAACTAATATAACAGTAAAATAAAGCACTAATCACTTTACACTATTACGTACGGTATTTGCATTTTCGACCTGAGGATTCCCGAGTCCGCCACGTATGAGGGGTAGCGCAGGGCTCATCGAGATCCTAGCGCTGCCTTCTCACCCATCACTAATAATGAGCCAGTGGAGGCTGAGTAAGTCCACTAAAGCCGCAAACACTGTGCATGAGCTATTAACAGAACTCCAGTTATCGATTTTATTTTACAATAGGTCTCTTGGCCCCTGCCGTCTCTTGGCCACACTTCTAGGGTGATTGTAGGGATGAGTGGAACTGGATAAGGATTGAAACAAAGGATCAGGTTGATAAGAAAGGTTTATGTAATATTTTGAGAATTTAGTTGGTATGAAGGGCAAAAGGGATATGAATGTGATAGTGTAGTTTTCTGGCAGAAACGTAATAGAGAGTATTGACGTTGGTTCTTAGGTTATTTGCTTGAAACGATTGGATACGTTTGATGTTTGAAGGTTCAGCTGTTCCCCAAAGTCCAAGTCAGTAGACCCGCTAGATTTGACGATAGCGTTATAAATTAAAATTTTTTTTTCTATTGAGAGATTAAAGGTCCTGAGTGGTTGGTATAGTTAGCTTAATCAACTCTTTAGTTCTTATCTTTTAAATATAATATATTAGTTCCAGGTCAATCGTTTATCTAGGATTAATCCAAGACATCGCACTGCGTTCTAGTAAATATGCAAATACACCAATCTTGGTTAAATGTTTTGGACAGGTTTCTTGTTATACGAATAAAGTTTTGTTTCATTCTTTTAAAAATTGATAAACACCAATAAAGGACTTTTGTAGAAATGCTTTCCATGTCACCAAATAGGAACAATGCAAATATAGATTATCCGACTCTAATACACATATGAAGAAGACAAAAGAAATAGATGGAAAGACTCAGGAGAGGGGAGCTGAGAATCCTAAACCAGACGATTACAATAAAGACTTGCATTGTGATGACTTTGAGTGGCATAAGAAGAAAGAGACAATGAATGCAGGAAGGAAGAGATTTGGTGTTAGGAGTGTATTGAATAGAAAAAGAAGTATCTGTTTCTGTGTTCTCCCAGCAAATTCATGACCATGTAACAGCTGGAAATATTGTAATGTTTTATTTAAGTTAATGTACAATTATTGTTTAATTTTTCGATTATAATATACTTGTGAATTATTATCTATTATAATATATAATAAATCTATTGTTATTGTGAATAAATGATATAGCTAAACGATCATAAACCCTTCGGAACAAAAAAGTAACAATATTAGATTTTATTTGGGATCCAGTTTTAATTTTGTTCATATCAGATGTAACTAATTATTTTTGGTATTTTTTTATTTTCGTTCAAATAAACTCTATTTGAAACAATCATGGGTATTGCTTCATTTCTGCAGATTTTATAGAAAGATACAAAGAAGGCAAAGCCAATGAAGGAGTAAAAGTGTGATATTAAATAAAATAGATATAAAGGCGGTGGCTTAAAACGTCTTCTGTATAAAGAAACTTAAATAAAACAGTATGAAGATTAAAGATAAATACAAAAAAATATTAACTA
>NW_027113124.1:218768-221885 GCF_000696795.3 Halyomorpha halys | reverse complement strand
CTCTCTTAAAATATATACAAACAAAAGAATAAACAAAATGAACATAATCAATCTGTATGAAGAATAAATAAATAAAATAACATAATGATAAAATAATATAGTCTCTGGTCACATAATTTTATTATTATTATTTTGTTTAGTCTATCGCATTCTAAAAATATGTAGAGTTGTATAATAAAATATCTTTTCTTATATTGTTACTGTCAGATTTAAGTAATCCGAATTTTCGGTTCTTTTTTTAATTTATGTAAAGTCGGAATTGGGGGTGTCATTTTCTGATGCCCGCCTTGCCGCGGACACCGGAAGACCTCGGAGACGCCGCCACTACGATGTCGTCTAAATTATCTATTGTGGCATGCAAGAAACTACCACGCTACAGCCGAGGACATGCTGGCCAGCCTCCCAGATAAAAAGATGTTCTTCCGGACACCTGAAGGGAAGTACATAGTCTTCACCATTTCACCTACTGGTCTGGTCTATCTGGAGGAGGGAAATTCCAATCACACGCAGAAGTAACCCGACATAGTCACCAGATAAGCCATTATTATATTAGCCATGAGGCCACCTAAATTTGTTCTGATATCATATTATTATAGATAAATGATTTAAACTAACGCACTAACCCAAATTGTCCCTCCAGGAAATTAACATTTGAAATTAAGAGAAATATACGTGTTCAGTAATAACCAGAAATGTCACAGATTTTCAACCACCCCTTTGTTCCACACTAATTTAATACAATTTGAAAATATAATCGGGGTACCTGAAGTACGGCACGAGGAGGTCCTGATATAAACAGTTTCTATTAAATAAATTTAATCCAATTTAAGTTTCAAAACAATCTATATTTCTTTTAAGTCCAACGATTCAGCCAAAAGGGCCAAATTCGCCCATCTATCACAAAACAGCTTTTATCATACATAAGATTTTTAACATAAAACTATCTTATTAATAAAATATCATAACTTAAATACAATTTCACATCAACATCTATTAAAAAAAAAAGTTTTTGCAGGCTATTCTGCCCCGGTCAATAATTCCATTTAAAATTACCCTATGAGACAATTAAGCATCAAGTAATCATAGTGATTTATTAATAAGCTATCCTTAACTTATGGCTAATTATCTATTCTATCAATTCTTCACGTTAACATGTGATCAATTTACACTATTATACTTTATAACTACAGTATTTGTAACCCTCCTTACACTCAGGTCAGGCATTTTTATTTAATACCAGATCGGCCCGGTAAGCCTTACATGGTTAATATAACAGTTACATTTTTTTCTAAAGGTTGATAATGGGGGGATCATATACGATATCGTACAAAAGACACCCCTAACTAGATAAAACGTTATAAAAAATGATAAAATAAGTAATGAGGTGTATTATATTTAATAATTACAGTGTGAAGTATATAAGTTAATATATAAGTTAGTACTCACACTGTAATTCAGATATAAACCACTCACTATTTTTCATTGTCTGTCATAGTGTTCAATTTGTAGATTCAATTTACTTATTTGTTCAGTTTTCTAGCACTAGATATACTAGAAGATATGTATAATATAAGATATGCCAGTATCTTATATTGTACATAGCTTCTTACCTACATGATATTATATTTCATCTACTACCACCCAATTCCATGATTATCAATCAATTAAAAAAATTTTTATATTATTCAATTATCAGTTATAAATTTTTATCATTTATGATTTAATTCAATATTTTGTATAATTCTACATTTGTTTGCATACTATTCCTTTTCAATTGTATTTTTCTCTAAATGCTGTTGTTATCTCTTTTGTTCTATAGCCCTGATGAAGACCTGAAATTCAGGTCGAAACGTTGGCATAAAATAAATAAATATGGTTTTGTTTATTTATGTTGTTCTTTGCTGACCGCACCCCCCGACAAACTTCTCCAATAATAAAATAAATAGATAAAAATAATAATTCTTGATAAGAAAAAAAGGAATACCCAAAATAACAACTTTTATAGACTTAACTAAACAAACAATTGCCCTCTCATGGGGAAAAAAAGAAGTTAATATGAGAAAAGGATGAAGAGAAAATAAGTAAAATAGAAGTTATGCCAATAATAGAATTGATAACAAGAGAATTTATAAGAGGGTGTCCTGTAGTAGCCTGTAGTCTTCGGGTTGAAGTTGGGTTTCCCAAGTTGTAGGTCACGGCTCCTTTAACTGTCGGTAACTGGGAGTGGAACTTTATGAATCGTTTTTTGATGTAATCCTCCATTGACTCCATTTGCTATCCCCGACGTAATTGGCACAGGTCAGTCGTTTAATTCATTTCAACCATAATTTGGTTAAAATTCATATCCAGGTTAATTATAATTATTAACATAAATTTTATCCCATATTTTTCATAAATTAATTTTTCTTAAAATTTCTGCGTAGTGTTGGTTAAGATTAATTGTTTCTGTTATAAACTCTACAGCATAATTAATGTGTCATGATGTATATATGTACTCAAGTATTTTTATTTTGAATGTATCATTTTCTTTATGTAAAAAGAAGTTATAAAAAACTCTTTCTTTTATTTCCAACTTTATGTATCAAATCAGAGAGAGTTTCTGCTTAACTGGTTCCGGTTATTCCAATAGGCTTAAATGATAAACATAAGAAGAGTTTTCATCCAATAGGTAATGTCAGGAGCAAAAGGGATGCCAGTCAAAATATACAGGCTGAACAGAAAGAAGAGTCAAAGAATAAGTAAGCCGTCAATCTTATGTCGAACACTGAAAAGTACATTTTCCAAACGGATATTCCTTACCCTTTTCCCTGGGAGAGTTGATTGAATAGTAAAAGTTTTCATATCGTGGAAAAACAAGTTTTCCCGGTTTCCTTCGATTTTACGGTTTCCCAGGAGATAAAGTATATATTTGTATTTTTATATATTGAACGTGTATTATATTTTCTTCGTATCAATTTGAATAACTACAAATCATATTCAGAGGAGTGGCGTAGGTATGATAAAAATTTATTTCAGCAGACATTTTCTGGTGCACTCTCGAATCAAAGTGCCCCTATTCGAACAACCAATATACAGAAACAAATTTAGTGTTGGATTTCTGTGATAAAATTTTTATTT
>NW_027113124.1:211027-218143 GCF_000696795.3 Halyomorpha halys | reverse complement strand
ACGAATTAAATAATAATTAAAACTAACAATAGTACCATTATAAAAAAAGGGAATAAAGAAAAAATATATAATCATTCTATGTATAAAAAAAAAATCTATTTAAATAAATCACTATACTAAATGATTACATAGAATATAATTATATTATATAGTACAGTAATTATATAGTAATAGTAATTAAATTATATAGGATATATGTAAATCTGTACCACTATAATGAATGAAGAGTCAGGAGTGCAGTATTTTGAAAAGAAGTACTGTTATTATACCAACGGTTGTGCAATTAGGTGATTTGGTCAGAATCATGCTCGACCACCAGATTTTTATCTAATTAACGGTACCCACTTCATGAGGTCGAGTGAACCCCGAAAGGCCCCGAAACCCACAGGACTGACTCAGGGCTACAATAACAAAATAAATATCATGTCACACCTGGTTTTGAACCAGGGTTCTTGGAGTTAGTAGCCTAATGAACCACCCAGCTCCATTATATTGCATATAATATTTTTATACATAAACATATAAAATACAACTAGTTAAATGATAACAAAATAATATATATACGAAAAAGAAAATTAAATTTAATCTACAATAAAATAAATTCACATTCTTACCAATATACAATAATTACATTCAGCCTTTAGGAACTCCGAACCAAGGGCTCGGACGCTCTCATGTAGAAGGCAAAGGATGGATGTAAGAGATATTTATGGTGTAAGGTTTTATTTGTTACGTAATATTGAGCATTGACTATTATTAGAAGGACTTTGTATTGAAAGGACTGGATACGTTTGATGTTCAAAAATTTTGTTGTCCCGCACATTTCATGTATGTAGATCCAAATTGTTTTCAGTATTGTCGTATAGATTAATAGTTAGTTTTGAGTTAAAGTATGAGTTTCTGTTCAGTAGTATATATAACTGTTAAAATCGTCGGTTAAGTTCTTGAATTTAAAGTCTTGTTTGTGGGTTCCATAGTAATCTCCTCACTATTTATCTATTTATCATTCTGAAAGGTATTAGTGACCTGCTTTATAAACTTCTTTGTTTGTTTATGAATAAAGTCTCGCTGTCGCGGTTGTTTTTGCGTCCTATGGTGTGCTGTGGGCGAAATGGTAAAAACCATGTGATTTTCGTCCAGTGTTCGTAAAAGACGGTTGCTTCTTCCTCAGAGGCTGGCCAGCGTGTCCTCGGCTGTAGCGTGGTGGTAGGGGCAGTCCAGGTTCTATCTTGCATGCTACGATAGATAATTTAGACGGCATCGCAGTGGCGGCGTCTTCGGGGTCTTCCGGTGTCCGTGTATACAAATTCCAAAATAGAACCGATACTTAAATCCGACACCCTCTCTGGGGCTGTAAAGGTTTTCTATAGAAGACTTGAGTGAAAAAAGAAAAATGACTTAGGCCTTAATATTTACTAGAGGCCCAACGCTGCCTGCGTATTTATTAGGCTGAATGTGAAGGGGTAGAGCTAAAGACAGGTATAAGAAGAAAGAAATCAGTAAAGACACGTGGCTTCATTGCTCAGGAATAAGTTTTCTAATTTCTTTAAGCTTTGTTTATAGTCAAGCGAAAATTTATGTGGTCACGTTTTGAAGAAGATATATTTTTTGTTGTGTAAAATGCAATAAGGGAATTTAGTACGCCGAAGTAATGTAGTTTCATTTTTCTTTATTCAATATATTTTATGCAGTATTTAGTTTAAATAAAATATATAAATCAAATTGAAACTTAATTTTTAATAAAATTAATGAAATGAAACTTAATTCTAATTAATAACAATCGGAATTAGTTATAGTTTCAGGTTGTGGATCACAAGTTTTAGCGTGAGTAACTCGTTAATACTACTTACAATTAGTTTAATATTATACTAAACACATGTCCATACCAATACATTAAAAATGTAAAAATATTGCTTTATGCAAAGTCGTTTGAGAAGTTCAAAGTAGAAAACAAAACTCCTCAGCTATCCTAATGTTCCAAAGTTGTATTTGTAAAATAAGAATTTAAATGTTATAATCTAATGAAGGAAGGATAAAGTTTTAAAAACAAATTAATAGCGAATCGCTTATTAAAAAGAAATGAATAAATTCCATGGCTCCTGAGATGGGCTTAATAAAACGCGTTTTACACCTTTTTTCACCTGCTTGATTTTTCGACAAATAAGATTTTTCTCTGGTTATTGTGCCGAAAGACTAATAAAGCCTTATTTTGAATATTTAAGGAAAATTCTTTAGGACGATATTAAAATACATTTTGCAGAGAAAATCATTCCTATCAGAATATGTGATTATTCTATCAAAATTTGGTACATAAATTAATCACTTATGTTACACTTCAAATAATTGTAGTTACATATATTAATAAATTAAAATTTTTAATGTTCATTTTAAATATGATGGCAATTATTTAATAAGGCATTTGTCTCAAAATTCTTCTAAAAAGTGAAACGAAAAAATTAAAATAAAATAAAACTGTCATTATGGTTTTCCTATTAATATCGAAATAAATCAAAACTAATTAGAATGCCTTAACTCGTAAGTCAGGCGACATCAAATGAAAAAATATTAGAATCCATCTCAATTAAGGGTATTGAGTAAAATTGCTAAAATAGTTCATTGGCTTTTTACTTATAGAAAATATAAAAATAAATATTAACAAAATAAATCTAAATAAAATTATAAATAAAATAAAAATTTTAAAGACATCCATACGTATGTACAATATTCGCACTTACCTGAGGAGGTTACACACGTGGGATCACCAATTTCAAGGAGAGAAAAAGATATATTATACTTAATTTTAGTAATTGTTTTTATTGTCGTGTGCCGCCTTTGCTCTGAATATATTTAATGGTTATTATATACCAAGATTTTTTTATTTTATTACATCAGTTTAACTGTATAAAATATTACAAATAACAAAAGTCATTTTCAGTAAAACAGACCAAAAAAACATTGATTTATTGATTGATTGATTTTCAGCGTCCTGTGAAACTCTTAAATACTAATTTCCACATAAATCAAAAATTAGAAATTGTTAATTTATTACTTATCAAATTCTTATTTTTTAAATTCTTTATTTGATTGAATAATTAAAAAAAAAAATAAAAACATGAAATTTATCGGTGCAGATGGGCCTCTATTTAAATGTTGGTTTAGTATCATTGAGATACTATTCAAGACCTGACGAAATGTGAATCACTCTGTATTACTGTTTCAATGACCGATGGCTCTATTTAGCTCATTTTTAAATAATCGATGATTTAATAATATATTAATATATTTTCGAAATATTACTATCCGTGTTACTTTTTAAGTGTCATAATTGTATTTCTATTACCATCAGGTATGAACTTCAGCTATAAATGACCTTGCTGGAATGAATATTTTAATTACAACTTAAGAGAAATGATGAATGTAGGAAAATAGATCAGATGTATGCTTATGGCTTTGTTTGATATTAATTGAAGATTGAAACATTTCTTTATACCTTTGTCAGATTTTACTATTCTCCTTTCCATCTTTTCTCCTCGCCCTCGCTCACTCCCTCTTACTTTATTGTATATATATATATATATATATAACACACACACCTTCGAACCACCAGAAGACTTCTCTTTGGCTAATAGCTTTTGTGATGGAGTGGTGCACATCACAAAAGAAATTTTAAAGGGAAGAATGAGCGATCTACAAGGTCAAGGAAGTTGCAGAACTTTATAAAGAATGAAGATCCAGTCAGAAAGTTGGGAAAGAATTTCTTATTACCTACTCCCTAAAATCAAAGTTATGAAGACTCCATTTCTTGTGACTTGAACACCAATAGGATTTATTAGGAACCTTTTAAAAATAATTAATGTGCTCTTATCTCTTTTAGTTAGACGATTCATTAGTCTTTTAGCTAAACAGTGATGAATCTTAGGACTGATATATACCGATATTTACAAACATTACTCCTAAAAAAAAAAAATGGATTTAAAATGTTTGAAAATTTGGGATGAATAAGGAAATTTAATATATTGGTTTGAATAATATAAGGTTTCCCTTTTATTATTCTTCGTGTTATAAACTCTTTTGAGAGAGATTATGACATTTCGCACATCGATCAATACTCTTTTTAGGTGAATCTTTTAAAGGTAAAAAAAGTAAGACCACGGATGGTAGTTTTAGCAACTTTAATTAAGTGGAGGGATATTGAATCTTGAAGTGGATGCTCCTTGGTTTATTCGTAATAACCAATTGCATAGACAAATACAAATGGGGTCAATAGAGGACTACATAAATAAAAAGGTTCATGAAGTTCTACTGGTAATTACCGACAGTTAAAGGGGTAGTGACTTATAACTTGGGAAACTTAAAATGTGAATTAAAAGAATATATATTGAAATAAATAGAAACTTTTTTTGCAATATATAGATATAAGTATATACAAATCATAAGCAAATTAAATGCTTGTTATAGGTATTGGGTCTGCTCCTAGTAATTCTTTGTTTGTTAAAAAAAAAATAAATAAATGTAAGAGTTTGTTAGAATATCATAAATTAAATCTGTATGGCTACAACGCATGAAGAGTCTGGGGTGCAGTACTTTATAACAAAGTACCGTAACAAGACCAACGGTTGTACAAGGAGGTGATTTGGTCAGAATCACGCTCGACCGCCAGATATTTACCCAATTATAGTTACCCATATAACGAGGCTGGGTCGACCCCGAAGGGTTCCCGAGCCCACAGAGCTGACTCACGGCTACACAGAAACAAAAAATAATTATTTATATTATATTATATTATATTATTATATTATTATGAATTATTTTAAATAATTATTTTAATCCGGGTCCTTGGAATAAGTAGCATAGGACCCCAGCACTGAGCTACCTACTCTCACATTATAATATCATACTTTTAATAATTCTAATCAATGCTTAACAATTAACTAAATACAACGCTTATTTAGCAGCCAATGAGAAAACTGAAAAAGAGTTATCCAATAATTAGAAGTTTGGGTTTTGACTGATTTTAATTATGAAAGTGTTTGGTGAAGGGAAATATATACGACAAGATTTGAGAAAGTGGTACTCAAAAATTTTACAAAAAATTCAAAAACTTAAGAAAAAATAATCGAAATAATTTCTTAAATAAAAGTGGAAAAAAAATTTTTTTTCCATGAGTAGATAAAAAGTAATTTTCTATTTATATAAAAAAAAAAATAAATAAACTGATTGAAAAATTCTAGTGAAGTATAAGAATATTATTGACATATTATATTCGAAAATACAATATCATTCGTTTTAATATTGACTTATAGTAAATTATGTAATATTTAAATCATTTTATTAAACAGCAATATAAATTTATATCGACTAGCAGAACATAACTCTGGTATTAAGACACCTTTAAAATGTCCCATAAATTATTATTAATTCCCTTTGGTATTTTTCCAGGTTGTTTCCTTTTATTCCTTCCAGGAGGCAGAAGTGGCAGTAAAAGTTCCGGTAGGCTCCGACTACGCTATAAAAACTATTTTATTGTATCTTTTATTTCTTTTTAGTAATTCCCAGTTTTATTATTTTAAAACAACCATATTTTGATTTAGATCAAACATGTAACAAATTATTGGAACTTTTATATCTGTATATAACGCAAATAATGTAGGGAAGTACTGAGGTAAATAGATTTATTAAATAAAATGTAAATCCATTCGTTGGCAACCATTTTTATTTATTTAGCCTTAATTCTATCGCATAAAATAAATATCTTAGTTCAAACTAGAACATTAGAATGATGAAAAATTAGGTATTATGAAAGAAAAGATAACAACTGTCCAAGACAATAAAAAAACAAAATAATAAAAATGTAGTAATTCATTTTTTTAAACAGTGAATTAGTAAAAATCTACCAAACTTATATATTATGATAAAAAATAAGCCATGAGAATTTACCAAAATGGATGATAAATAAAAAAAAAACACTAAAAGTTGTAAAATCTCCAAGAAAATTTAAATCATTTTCATTGTTACCAGATGTGGTTTAATACAACATATCAATGAAACTATTTAAAAAAAAGGATATTTTTCAAATATATTGCCCTAGGAACATCAGCGTTCGAAGAATATTGAACTTTCGTCCATTGTAAATCTAACTTGTTTCTTTGTTGCAGGGAAATGTTCTTTTAAATGGTGCTAACCTCTACGTATTGGTATCTAGAGGTCTAGTGACGCACAACTTCTTGGAGTAATGACAAACATTTCTATATTTTATGGAAAGATGGGCCAATGGATTTTCTTAAGGGTGTGTCTGACTTAGAATTATTTAATTTGTTGTTAATTATTTTCTTCAATCATTCTGGAATAGAACTGATTGTTGTTCTAAAACTGTGAATCCTACGTGAAATAAAATATTTTCGAAGCCCAACATAAAATGCAGCACACTTTGCCACTCCCACGCTTCTAAAAAAGCTCCTCTCTCCTCTCTAATTTGCAGGCTAAGTAGGAGTAGTATATCGGATTCGAAACAGGGAGGGTCCTTGAAGTTCAAAGCAAAGGCCCTTACCACCTAGCTACCCGCTCCCACAATATATAATATATGAATATAATAATATAATATTATATGTAATGTAAAATTATAATTCTCTCTATCTTTAAGTCCCTCCTTCTTCTGGATTTACCAGTGTTATAAGTTGGTCTTACATGCAGAACTTGGTTACTCTTGGGTACAATGTTACTTCTCCTTTGTTAAACAACAGTTAATTGTTGTTTGTAAACAGTAATTTTACCAACAGTAGCAATTAATGTGTGATTTTCTTAAAAGTTGAAGTAAATTAGGTTGGGTTTAATGACTGTTGGGTTAGCAGTAGCGTTAAGAGTTTTGCCGGCTTTTGACTACTCCTGACTTGTTAGTAACAGATTTATCTCTCAAACTGCTTACTTCAACTTCCCTAGTTGTAAATCTAATAACAAAAATCACATAGGCTCGAATTCGAGTGACGCTAAGCAACATATTCTAAAACACTGGAATAGTTATAATAAATTTACACAGCGTTGATTACAACTTATAAATGATTTTTTGTCGTATCGAAATTAATACTGTATACATCAAGAAATATTTCTGGACCTCAATGT
>NW_027113124.1:210610-210977 GCF_000696795.3 Halyomorpha halys | reverse complement strand
GAAGATAGTCCGGGTGGCGGTCGACAAATAAATTTTTAATGAGGAACTTATAAATGATTTTTTGTCGTATCGAAATTAATACTGTATACATCAAGAAATATTTCTGGACCTCAATGTGCCGATTTGGGCAGAACCATATACCAATCCTTACATGATAAACTTCACAACCACCCAAACCCACTTGTTTCTAACCCCACTTCAGCTTCATTACCTGATAATCCTCCTAGGCGTCAGAAAAGAAAATAGCCCCGAGATCTTCTCCTCTAGAAATGTTATTGGAGTTCTATGGATGGGTAGATTCTCCACATATTTGTATAATGTAATTTTATAACTTATAGCAAATTTACTGGTTGTATATATTTTTATA
>NW_027113124.1:199579-208531 GCF_000696795.3 Halyomorpha halys | reverse complement strand
GGTACCGGTATTGTTTTAGTTCATTTCTATTTTGTTACAACCGAGTGGCATATACCCAACAATCTACCATTAACGGTAGGCTGCTGTGTTCTATAATTACGGGCCACTTCCTAGCAGAACGAGTTAAAGTGCAAAGCTGGCAGTTTTGACTTGCTCGTGACTGCAGCGGTGCCGGTTTGAATCCGGCCTAAGGTGTCGATTTTTATTTCTATGGTGTTCTTACAAAAATAAAACTTGACCCACACACTGTTTAGAATAGATGTCGATATTTACGTTTGAATGGATCGAATTAATTACTGTTATATATTTTTCGTTCCCTTCTAACCGAAATGCCGAACCAAGCAGCCTACCATCACTAAAACAGTTTAATTAATGGTATATTTTCGCTGTCTCTCGGTTAGAAAACAAAATAAAGGACCGAAAAAAATATATTGTGAGTTACAACAAGAAACAAAATGACTGGAATGGTAAATCAGAAATCATGGAATGGCCCATCCTTATTCAGATCGAATTGTCACAAATAACCGATGATTTTCACAAATATTTTTCAAATATTTAGCCAATTTGATTGCATTACAAGTAAAATCAGCCAATAAAGTCATTATCTCAATCACCCGATGCCCATAAGTTCAAGAATAATATCTAAATTGTGCTTCTAGAGGGAGAATTTTATTTTCTTCATTAGTCTGAAGATTAACTTAAGCTGGAAAAAAAATCTAGTCACATTAAAATTACAGTGCTTAACAGATTAGGATTACTTTCTATCTCTGCTAATATATTTAGCTTTCTCTTAAGAGTATTATATTTTCTAAGTTGGTGAAATTAATTACTGTCGTAAATAGCTCAGAATAATCCTTAATTTACAGATTGTTAGTTCAGGAATTAACGAACGTTTATAATCTTGCGCTTGTAGAAAGATATTTAGACCATGGTTTAGCTCACGTTAAAACTCTTCTATCTACTTTTTGAAGTCTTTAGAAACCCTAGGATTTATATCATATGTGACATTCCTTATAAAAATACATTTTTTTTTTATTGTGGTAAGATAGTCCGGGTGGCGGTCAATGAAGGTACAAAATAGTAGAAAAAAATATTTAATTTAATTATATTATTTCAAAATTTTTTGAGACAAGGTAATTATTTATTAAATAAATCAAAAATTAGTATCCAATTCTGTCTCAACACTTTATTTTTCACTAGTCCAACGTTTCGGCCATTCTATCCATCTTCAAGGACATCTTCAATATAATCTCTTCCTCACATTAATTTAAAGTTTCTTTTGCAGGCTATTCTGCCCAGGTCATTTTCTTAACAAACTTATATGGTGGTGTATTTAATTTTTGTTAATCTTATGTTATGTTATAGTTTATCTTATTATCATTTAATCTAATTAAATGTTAATGATTTTAAATTTTAAATAAATAGGCTTTTAACTTATAATAAAGTAAATGACCTGGGCAGAATAGCCTGCAAAAGAAACTTTAAATTAATGTGAGGAAGAGATTATATTGAAGATGTCCTTGAAGATGGCTAGAATGGCCGAAACGTTGGACTAGTGAAAAATAAAGTGTTGAGACAGAATTTGATACTATTTTTTGATTTATTTAATAAATAGTATTTAATGTTAACCAACGTTTCACCCCACTTTGCAGTGCTTCGTCTGGGCTTAATGAAAAAAAAGATACAAACGTTGTAAGAAGTATATGGAATACATATACAAAGGAAGTAAGAAAATATGGCAAAAAAAAGTTATAAATAAATAAAAATAATAAGCTTAAGTTAATGAAGTATAAATATAGATGGATAGTTGTGGTAAGACTGGAAGAAATTATTTGTCAGTTTATATCTCTATTTGATTAATAATTGAAAAGCAGGTAGAATTTGACATGTTTGTGCTTGCAAGAATACTTCACAACGCAGTATTATTACCCACTATCTAAGACTCGTCAATTTTCATCATTTTTAATGTAATTTATTTTTGTTGAATAATTTTGATTTTGATTTAAGTATGGATATATTTTATGTATTGATGTGGTGTTAAAAATAATAGTTTGCTGTTTAAAGTGACTCCTAATTATTTAACTGTTTTGGAAAAAGAGACTGAGGTATTGTTTAAATATATGGTCGGTGGAAGTATAGGCCGTCATTTTGTGAAAATGATGGCTTCTGTTTTATCTATATTTAAAACCGATCCCATTTTTCCAATATTTTAGATTAACTTATTACGATTTTACTATTATTATTATTTATTTTGTTGTAATTATTATCTATTACCCTAGATTGAGGCAGTTAAATACTTACCGAAAGATACGTTTTCAAAAGTTATTCTTACATTGTATTATTGGAAATAATTCAATGACTTTGTTATATCACCAACGCTAAAGTAGTTCCTATTTCATACTTTTGCCTCTACTTTGACCATTATATGTCTTTACAAAGTGGATAGAACATAATTATTAGAGTTTTTAAATTAATAATTAATTATTCCCCGTGATTTTCTAAGACATTTTTTAATAAAATTTTGAAAAAATAAAACATCACTAATCAAATATTTTTCATTGGAAGCAGAGATTACTATTCGAATCACATTCTGCCTTTAATTTATCTTAAATCCTGTTCCTTAACATTTTAGTTTATGAGTTTAGTTTGGGCCACTTGATGTTCCCTCTATGGAGCTATTATAATGGCTACTGCAAAGATTCGTCCGGAAGTTTGAACTTTTATACGCAATGCGCTATAGCCCGAGTGAATGATGTTGCAATTGCCCTGATCCGAGTTCCTAACAAACTCGGAAGCTCCTACGGGACATATGCTCCGTCGAAAGGAGTTTAAGTGTCTTGTATTTCTTTTATATCGTCCTGTGATTGTCAACTTGTAAAATGTGATTATATTTTGTTAACCTTGAAGTTGACGGTCTTTTTCTAAAGAGTAATTATGTCATTTCTGGTTAGTAAAAAAAATAAAATCCTAAGTAAGAAAATAAATAAACATAGGGCTTAATGGAGCTTGAGGTACGATACTTATACACCAACAGTTCCTTCTTCCAAATCTTCCTGTTGAATTAAATCAAAATCTAAACCTCAGGGCCAGACCTAACATTATCCTCATATCTACGTTTTGATACCCATTTGCGTTCCCGTTGGATTATTACTGATTATTTTTTAGAGTTCGATCGTTAACCATCCCAACATCTTTAGACGCTCATTACTTCCACTACAATACTGTTCACCCAATTACAGTAAAATACCGCGGTATATTGAACAGGCAGTATATAAATAAAAAAAAGATAATATAAATAAAAAATATCGATAAATATATAAAATAATACAGATTTTAAATCATTGTTTGTGGAATGAGTAACCCTTGAAATTGAGGGAGATAATATAAGTAAAGTTGAAAAACAATTAACAAAAATAATGATTTGTAATAATTAATAAATCTTAAATGAAAATTTTATTCAGTTAAGGTTTTATATAATTCATTTTGTATTGATTTTTTGTCTACTATAATAATTTTACTCTATTTTTATCTATTTAAAATGTATTCATAAGAAATATTTATACTAAATTCGGTATATTTACATACTCCCTCCTTTCTCACCACTTGTTGAAAAACTTAACCGCCAAATTCGAAATTCCATTGTTCATTTTGTAAATTTCAAATCATCATAACAGGTATTTTCTAATTCATACTATTTCTTATAACTCCCTTTTATATTACTAATTTTATGACATTACCTGATTGTTTTGTAGTCAGTGAATATTACATTTTACATTATTATTCTTATGATATTCTATTTTTTTTTTTAAATTAGAATATCATAAGAATTATAATCTATATGATGATATTCTACTCTACATCACTATGCTTTTTACTCATTCTATAAGTTCCCTTTAACATTATATTTTAATTTACCCTGAAATACTAATTTACTTTTTAAATTCTTAAATCTTCCTTAATAAAACAAAAATTCACAACAGGATATTTCTATTAGTTGATTCTTTACAAAAATTGTTAACACACATATTATCATCATTTTACAGGGTAACAATTACTGCTACCTCAATATTAATTATTAATCAGTTGATCAGTTAATAGTTAATGACTGCGTTAGTTAATATATCTTCTTAATTAATTATTATAATAATAAAGCATGAAATTTAATAAAATATGAATTAACCTAGGGCCAATCATCCATATATAAAATATATATTTAAATTAAATGTATATTATATTTGTCAACAATGCTTTCAAACTTGTAAACCGGAATTCAAGTAAGTAATTTAATTTCTTAAATAAATAAATTAACTCCCAGCGAGCAGGGCGGCTATTAATTTAAAATAAAATTGATAGTTATATTTTGTGGATAAATTAGATATAATCTTGAATTAATTAATTTAAAGTAATTAATAGAAATATATGTATTTGTATTTGCGCGAGCCTGTATCTCTATTACTCAAGGCCGAATAAACATAAATTTTTCTTGCAAAATAACCGTAAGCCATTATTATTGGAATGTGTGGATATTGTTAAAGTTTGAAACCTTAAAACTGATAAGCCAGAATTCCAAAGCCCCCAAACCTTGCTGTTAATAAACTGCACGGAAGTGTGTACAGAATGCTTCAAGAGTTTTTGAGAGTTCAAAATTTCAATATGATGTTGTACAACTCATTCGACCTCTCTTAGAGTCTTGCGGTTAGTGGATTTCCGACGTTATGAGCATTTGTTGTTTGAATCTGAGGGCAAAGAACTACTGACGGTTATTATTGCCCTTGTTAATTATCAATTATTCAACTGGATATTCAATTGCTTTCCTCAATTGGACAATTTATGATACCAATTTTCGCAATTAATTAACGATAGTGATATCAATTAATAACAGATACTCATTAATAATAACTATAACTATATACGTTTAAATATTTTTAAAAAATATATTTATTGAAATTTACAACTGTACATTATAATACATTCAGTAAATTTGATCTTAGTTACAATGGAGTGATACAGGCGTGTAGAGAACTGCCTATTAGTAGCACTCTAATGGCGTTTTTACACTAGCAGATCACGTGGCTATCTTATTTTTAGGCGTCTCAGAGGATTGTCAGGAAAGGAAGAGGATGCAAGGATAATGGAAGGAATAATATCTGGTTCGGGCTAGATCGATTACCTAGAGAACATTAAGGTCTTTATGTATGATTTTATTTGTGACTAACTAAGGAGCATTGAGGATTTCGATTATAAGGATTGGATACGAGAGGAATTAGAAGGTTTAGTGGAGCCTCAAACCTCAACTGCGGACGTCCAGATTGCCCTTATTACAGTCATGTAGATCAGTCTTTTGTAATGAATTGGAAGTTTGGGCCGTTTGTCTAGTAAGAGCTGTATTAGTCGAAATCAACGCGCAGTTTCCAGTTTTTTTCAGTGTTGTGTGAGTATTCAAGGTTAGTCGTTTGTACAGATGTAGCCCAAGGCCTGTTTGACAGGAGTAAGAGCAATATTATTACAGGAAACTGTAGGGCAGTCGGTAGGTTTGCGACGAAGGGTAAAGGTGATTTGGTAGAATTTATTTTAATCTTCCAATTATGACACCATTCTGCGAGGCCTGATATGCGATTGGAGAGTTTGGGATGCAAGTAAAGGGTTATTATTAACTGTGACCACACATGTTTCATCGTCATACCTGGCGAAGATAGTGTTAGGATTGGTTGGGATGTCAGCTGTATAGACGGTGTAGAGGATGGGACCGTGGACACTACCTTGAGGAACACCAGCGGACTGAGAATAGAGGGATGAATTGGAATAAATGAGGTTTAATTGGAATAATCTATCAATGGGAAAGGAAGCAATAATGAAAAAGTATGTAGGAGGTAGAAATTTACGGAATTTGGGTGCCAGACTCGATCACGCAGTACATTCCGCACTCCAAAGAAAACGTGACAACGCCCACCACACGATGACATTGCTGGATAGTGGAGTGGGATGTTCGGAATCCAAACTGGTAATCAGAGATTATATGATTGGAATCTAGGATGGTTATAGGCGTTTCAACATGAGTTTTTCGAGGATTTTGCCCATGATCGGTAATAGGATGATGGGTATTCTGGTGGCTTTTGGAAGTATAAATATAAGTAATAAATAATAATATTATAGTTTATAATATATAAATCAGATTAATATTTGAGCAAATAATCCGATAGATTTAAAGAATTTAATGCTGTAGTTAATTTTTGCTCACTGTTGCACAATACCCTGATGAGTTGTCGAGGAACTCCGAAATTTTTCATAATCTCTCTGTATCACGAACACTCCTCAAAAATATGAAAATAATCATTCGTTACAGGTAAATTAATGTGAAATAATATTTTCGTGCTGCCTCCAGAACCATAAAGATCAGCATTCTAGAAATTACATCAAGAGATGGTGGTAAAAGAAATTAAGTGTTTTACAAAAAGTGTTTACATTATGACATCGAAATGGTTCGTCTTATAAAACATTTATTTCAGGAAAACAGTATAAAAACAAGGAAGGGTGTTATGATATGCAAATCATGGTTAAGGAAAGTCTAAATTCCATAATTGTCTGCAATGTGTAACACTTTCAGTCATCTTATTTCAGTCATGTTTCATATTCGGTAATCATAATTTCTTATTTTTAACTTCTTTTTTAACTTATTCTATCAAATGTTTAAATTCCCATTTATCCTTAGTATTAATTTAGGAACAAGAAACAAAGAAATTTTTAGAATAGGACGTAATTTTGAAAAATAAAATATTGAAAAACGGTCTTGATTTTCATTTATTTTTCGAAAAAGTTGTTAAACCTTTAAGAAAAAATAAAGGGAGGATGCCTATCTCTACTGTAGGAAATATAATAAAATAAGAAGTGAAAATATTATGTTATATAAGTGAAAAATTGGCCATCCAAGGTAGATAAATGTTAGAAATGAAAGTGATTCTGAACAATTCACCTCTTTGAACAACCATTGGTCTAGCAATAGTACTTCCTTACAAGGTACTGAATCCATGACCCGTCATGGATTGTACGGCATTGATTTTTTTTATTCATAAATTATTATAATGGGTTTTAAAGATTATCTACATTAATTATTATTTGAGTTTGAGGGGAGGGGGGTGGAATAACAACTTGTCTTAATTTTACCCCACATTTTTATTTTGTAATATTACATTCTGTCATATTTTTAGACAATTGTAATATGAATGATAAAGCTCATTCACACCATATTTACAAATATATAAATTAAATGATAACAAAATGAGAAAAAGGAGAGAAGGAAAATAAAAATAATAATAATAAATAAACAAAATAAAGTAAAATAATATCTTAAACGCAATCATTCCTATTTACATTCGGCCTGGGGAACTCCGACCCGATGTTTTCCCCCCTACTTGTGGGGGAAAGGGCAAGACTCCAAGAGATCCCGGCGCTTCTCTCTTGACTACGTCACTGGTGCCACATAAATTAGTTAAAATGTTTTTACAAGAAAAAAGAAAAAAAAAATTTTATTTCATTCGATATACTGTTTTTTTTTTCTTTTTCTTTTCTTATATTGGACGTATGCTTAAACATTATATGTGAATTGTAATTGTATTTAAAAATGTGTATAAAAATAACTGAAAATAGAAATGTAAATGGATGATTTATTAAACAAGCATTTGTTTCTATCTTAATAGAGCATTTTTTATAATAATCATAATTGTTTTTGTCATGGTCTATAAAGAGTTTGTAATTTATCCTCGGAGGCAAGAGAGAATGAAAGTTCCACCATAAGGACCTGCGAAATAAAAGTTGATTACTCGGCTAAAATCTGGGGAAAAAAAAAAACAAAAGAAAAAAGACTGGTATGGTTCTCTTTCTTGTTTAAAAGAAATAGCAGCTCCTTGAACCACTCTTCACCCTTTGCTGCAACAATCGGCACTTCACTTATGCCGGAGTTTTCGATTCAAGAACTCGTTTGTAAAAAAACTCTTAACTTTCTTTCTTTCCTTTTTTATTTTTCTGAAATGCTCGATTTGAAAATATTTCCTTATTTCTTGTTCGGACTTGAAGAGGAGGTTCATATTCAATATAATCAATAACTAAAAAGTTTTCAGTTTTATTTGGAAAAACATTTTGTGAGAGAATATAAAACATAAAAATAAAAATGGATTCTTAAAACCGCTAAAAATGATATTGAAACATAAAAAATCACACTGCAAATAACCGATTTATTTATTTATGGCTTTTGTATGTTCGGTTTACGTCGAGTTTCGAACAATTACGGATGTCACACTTGAAGAAGCCACATTAAAATTTATAATAGATGATTTTTTTTTATTTGTACGAATTAAAATGGAGATTACTGTTATATATGCAACTTACAAGAATAGGGCGCAGATTTAAATGGAATATTTTTTAGTGATTCTAGGTCATTTAGGTAAATTATGGAGAGGTTCTTACCAAACTAACCGGGGGGCAGAGAATCAATTTTTTTAACATAATTTTAGCAATTTTTGATATTATCGTCTTCTTCCTTAAGAATTACAAATTACAAATTTTCATAGAAATTATTCACAAAAAAGGTAATAAATTTGTAAATAATAAGCATTGAATCCATACAGAGTAAAATACTCAGCAGGAGCAAACGAAAATACTAAAAATGACTTGAATTTGTATAATGTTTGTGCTTCGAAACTGGCATTAAACACATGGGATTTTTTTAATATATAAATTCAAAAATATTTAAATGTTAATAACCACTTGAAATAAAAATGGATTTTGATGAAAGGAATATGGTCCGGGTGCGGTCAGAAAAACTCAAATAGTAGAATAATACTATTTTAATGACCCAACGTTTCGCCCCTCGTTGCAGGGCTTCGTCAGGGCTAGAAAGTTTACAAATTATTTTCGTTATTGTGGCACAACTGCCGTCCCCACTCCTCCCAATACCAA
>NW_027113124.1:197172-199514 GCF_000696795.3 Halyomorpha halys | reverse complement strand
ATATTTTACATATACTGATATTACCGTATGTTAAAACTTTATCTTCATCATATTTTGCACTCAGGTAATACAGAGTTGGATGGACTTCACAACCAAATAATTAAAAAAAGTAATTGTTCAATCTAATATTTTTACTTAGTATGTATTTTAGTACTGGTAACTTTTTTATTTTATAATCTTTCAAAATTCACTTATATCTAGGGAGGGCACGAAAAATATTTTAAAAGTATTCTGCATCTAGTGGAACATATTGATAACTACCGACAAAAACTTTTTTTTTATTCAGGACTACATAGGATGAGTGGTAAAAATAATTTATACTTCTATTCCTATGTTATATCCAATACTTCTTATGTAGACAAGAGGGTACTTGGACACCAATCCAATCCCTCCTTTTATCTTGTATATCTAACGATTTGAGAGAAGAGAAATCTCAGAGACTGCAGCCATTGGAAGTGTTTATAAAGTAGACAAACTAATGTAAAGTACTTGACTACAAAGAATATAACTATTATTAGTATTTTAAGAAAAAAAATAACTAAGCCTAATTGAATAGAATAATTCATGACTATTTTTCGGTCCTTAGGTGCCGTTGTTTTAACAACACAATTCCCATGAATGCTCTTTTGGTATTCCATTGTTGTTAGGTTGAAATGTTTCAAGAGTGGTTTCGTAAAATAATCCTTTGGATCTCTGCCCAACCAATTATAATTCCAAGAAAATAAATCAGTTTTTTTTTTCTCCTTCCACTTAACTGTGACTATAAAATATTATATTTAAATTCCACAGATTTTGATTAGATCTAAGGGAAAACACTGATAACGTGGATCATCGCTTACTATAATGTACTATTACATGTAACAGGCGAATATAATGTAAGTTAAATTCGGAATGTTCATAGTATGAATGGTATATAAGAAGCAGGCTTCTTAGTCTCCTCGTGAATGTGGTAGCTGAGGAAGTTGGGGCAAGGGTCCTAGAGCACATGGTTCGATTCCCACCTGGTTCAGTCAATATTTATTCTACCGTGGCTTTATTTAATAAAAAAAACAATGCTGCCCAAATACAGTGGGTAGGTATAAGTACAAATATTACTAATCAGTTCCAGGATAAAATTTAAATTCTAAAATGAGTAAGTTATAATATATTTCCTCATGATTACAACAAATCATAATAAATTATTTTTAAACTATGCTACATTAATTTTTTTTATAGTATTTTTTCTTTTATTTCTCCTTTATTGATTTGCTTCCTAATATTAATTAGAAAGCAAAATTAATATAAATGTTAATTAAGAAGCATTAATTAATAATTCCTATTAATAATGCTTCCTAACTTCCTTTATTTATCCTTGACTTACTTTCTCCTTATTTTTTAATTATCTCTATTCCTCACCCATTCCCTCGTGTACATCTCATATTCCTCTTCTGAGTCTAGGAACTCAACACAATTTTATTTACATTTATGGTAGTGTCCAATTCAAGGTAGTGTCCTAGGTCCCATTATGTATACTGTTTGTACAGCTGATATACCCAAGCCACCCTAATACAGTCCTAGCAACATACCCTGATGGCACATGTACACTGTCTGTAAACGATGACCCTACTACTGCATCACAAACTCATGATGTTATGCATAATATCCATTGAAGAATAGTGTCGCAAGTGGAGAACGAAAATAAATCCTATTAGATCAGTCTTTTTCATAAATCTCTACTCTCCTACCCTACAGTTTCTTTTTATAATATCCCACTAACGCCTGTTGAACATATTCCCTATTCAGGTCTCCCTCTTGACAAGAGACTTATTTGGAATCCCCATACTAGACTAAAACGACAAGAAAATACCCGTAGAATTCGATTTCTACAACGCCTACTAACGCTATAAACTTCCCATTTACTAAAAAAAAAAAACTCGTATACACTATGGTAATCAGACCTATTTGGAAATATGGAATAGAGCTTTGGGGCTCAAACAAACCATCTAATTCCTCCTGTATCCAATCCTTACGATCCAAAATTCTCCGTAAGATCCTTGGTGCAAACTCATCCGTAAAGACCTCAACATCCTATTCAGTGTAAATTTGGCCCGAAATAGATATACGTCATTTCATTCCTAAATCCTTTTTGATCCAAACCCATTAGTTCTTAATCTCCCATCCTTAAAAATCCTTGATAATCCTCTGAGGCGTCTGTAAATAAGATGGCCATGGGATCTTCTAATGTAAAGTAATAATTGAATTATTCGGGTTATTTCTTCCCAAGATTATTTTGTGTTCTGAAACATTTATCACATTTATTTATTGTATTTTTTTTTGAAGATGTAAATTTCGATGAATAAATA
>NW_027113124.1:191805-192767 GCF_000696795.3 Halyomorpha halys | reverse complement strand
ATATATCCACTTAGTCGTATAAAGTTACAAATAAATAACAATTCAGAAATAATTAAAAATAAAATAATAGTCTGAAGCAGTAAATTTAAAAAACAAATAATTTAAAAAGTAATAAATAAATTAAAAACGAATTAGGAGGTTATAGTAACTAAATAGTTATAAAATATGAATAATTCTACTGAATTTAAATAAATGTATTAAAGAGTAGAGAAGGTATAAATAATATAACTACAAAAATAGAACTAGGAGATCTTATAATTTAATCAGACTCTAACAAATATGCTAGAATAACGCTACTATAAAGTTCAATTCTACTTAATTTAAATAAATTTACTGAAGTGCAGGTAAGGTATAAATGATATTGTAAACACTATTTATATTGTTTTTCTTAGTTTTCAAGGGTAAAGCAAGTTGTGATCCAGCGCACAAACTACTTTAGAATTGTCCCAGTTTAGAGGACAATTGACTGCAAAGTTTGTTTAGCAGTTAGCAAAGCAACGTTCTAGCAGTCACTCCACTGCTGTGTGGGCCTAGCCTCTATAACTCTTCACGTCATAATTCTCGCTACTAGTTCTCCTTGCTGTAGATAACCTTTGATGGAAATAGCCGTTGGCATATTTATGAGGCGCAATTGTCGTGGTTCTGGAAAAATCTTAATATATCTACTATCCAATTTTTAAATTTTTTAAAACGTATCCGAATTTTTTAACAGATTAATAAAAATGGAGTAACTGAATATATTGAAAAATATTACTACTGAAAGAATAAAACTAAAAAAAAAAAAGGTGAAATTAAAGATTAAGAATTAATGGGTTAGGATGGTTAAGGAGCTTGGAATGAAAAGACGCATATCTGTTTTGGGCCAAATCTACAACGAATGGGATGTTAAGGTCTTTGTGAATGAGTTTATTTGTAACGTCATAAGGAGCATCAAGGATTTTACGTAGGATTTTGGATTGTAA
>NW_027113124.1:180534-191036 GCF_000696795.3 Halyomorpha halys | reverse complement strand
TGGCCTGGTTTAGTATGTAGTGTTGGATAAAGTAATAAAGGAGTTGTGGGTCAAAAATAGCGCGGGGGCATAATTAGGAACCAAAAAGAATAACGTCGGAGTAAGTTTCATGGCGAATGCTGATGATCTGGCCCTCCTGGTGGAATCTGTGGATGGTGCGATAGGGAACTTAAACACCCTAAAAGAAATAGCTGAAAGACTCGGCTTGCAAATATCGTTCGAAAAAACGGAGTTGATGACTACGGATGGAAACTTTTGGGAAAAAACAGATAAAACAAAGTATGGGGAAATCACAAATAGCTTCAAGTATTTAGGGGAAATTATTTGTAATAATGGGTCCGAGAGAGAGGATATGAAGGAGAGGTTGGTCATGATGGAAAGACTCAGCTTTGCGGTTGTTAAACAAGTTATTCTGTATGGAATAGAGACCGCATCTCTTCCTAGCTTAAGGAAACTTTTGGGAATAGAGAGGAAGATCTTGAGGAGGATTTATGGGCCAGCAAAGTTACCAGAAGGATATAGGCTGAGGTCTACCAGAGAATTATACAGAGAAATGGATGACCTGGAAACAGACATTAGGTTAAGCAGGCTGCGTTTCTACGGTCATATAGTCAGGATGAACCCTAGCAGCATTAATAGGGAGATCTTTCGGAAAATTTAGGGATATAAAGGGGCGGGAATTCATTAGGCAGATGAAGAAAGGAACGGGAAATTTAGGAATCTCAAGTCGAGACTGCTTCAATAGAGATGAACATAGGGAAAAATTAAGGAAGATAAAGGTCCTTGTGTGTGCCAAAGAGGTGAGAAGGGGAAGAGTATGGAGTAAGAAAGAAAGAAGAGTGCAGTCTGAAAGAATGAAGAAGAGGTGGGAAGAAAAGAAAGGAGGGGAACGTGTGGGAATAGTTGGGAAGAAATATATTTTTTTTATTGGGTTTCGGCCTCTGATACCAAATCGGATACCTTATGCTAAATCGCTCTTGACACAATTTACCAAAAATGTAAATTTTTTTTTGCTAAAACTGTGCGCCCAAACAACTCTCTAATTTGAACGAAACATAAAGTCTTCTTCCAAAAGCCCTTTATCTTTTATAATAACAATGTAAGTTAAAGGGGATAAGTAACACTAATAAAGTCCAATCTTTGTTTCTTTGCAAAAACTGGTCTGATTTTGAAATATTATTTTAGCTATGTTTAGAATTGGATTACTTTTGAATAACAATTAAAAAATTGACCATAAAAAGTATACTTTTTGATTTATGTGCAAATTAAATTTTATTTTTTTTGGAAGAAGGATTGTTGACCGCATGAAGTAGATTGGAGGAAGATAGTCCGGGTGGCGGTCAACAAAGGTATCAAAATAGTAAAAGAAAAATATTTATTGTTTATTACTATTTATTACCGACTAAACCAACTAGCCCCAGTCGGTGACAGGTTTTTGATTCTTATTAGCCCTGAAAGTTTTCTTTTACTAGTTGGATACCTTTATTGACCATTACCGGGACTATCTTCCTTCAGTAAATTTTATTCAAAAACATTTTTTTAGCTTTACCTCGGGAGCTTAGAATAGGTACATGCGTTGTTTATTGGCCTTCATTTAAATGTTTACACATTTTACGTTTTTTATTTTACATTTTTGTTTACGCATGTTACTGATTTACATACTTGTTACAAATACTTTTCGATGAAATTGACATGCCGGAAGTGAAACTAAAACAATTGATTTTTCAATTTTTTTTCGAATTTCCCAAAAATGGCTCTAAAGATTTTGATTAAACTCGGTATATCAATGGATATGAACTAAGAATTATTTTGATTTTCAACTAAAGGAGAAAACGATTTTCACGCTACTGCCTAAAACAGGCTGGGACATCAGAAATAGCCCAACGTCCCTGATCTCTTCTAATTTAATTATCATTTGAGAAACTGCTATATTCTAGGTTGGAACATAATTGATAATTGTTTTTCACACCTCAAGAAACGCTTAAATATAAATTTTCATAGTTTAAATACCTTTAATTTTTTTTATTAAAAAAATTAAACATTTCTTTAAACAATTATTAATAATAATAAACAATGGATGAATATAATATGCTTCGCAATTGATTTGGAGATGTATATAGAATAATTGTTAGTTAATTATAAGTTTAATATAAATGAATATATTTAGTGCAAAATATAGATATATAATTATTTTTATTCACAAGTTGAATTAACTGTTTATTATATCGATCTAGTTTATAGTGGTTTATAACAATGTATAGTAAAAATACATAGTAATAACATATAATAAGAATGGGTAAATATATGGCATCTAAAATATTTATAATTAAAAATGTATTTGAAAAATGGTACTAAAGCTTCGGAACGTCCATAAAAATATTTTTTTTTATTGACATTTCGAAGCTTTTTCTAAATGAAAAACTAAGTATTAGCCCACATTACTTGAAGCCTCATTAGATTTTAATATCAAATAATTTAAATAAATCAGTAATTTATTTATAATCTTAATATTTTCTTGAGACTGGTAATTTTTTAATAAATAATTCAAATTTTATCCATTATAGTCTCAAAACCTTTTATTTCTCTTATAAGTCCGACGTTTCGGCCAATCCGGCCATCTTCAGGGACAATCTTAATACAACTTTGAAACCATATAATTTAAACAACTCTAACTTCATGCAGGCTATTCTGCCCAGGTCAAACACATCAATATCTAATTAGTCAAATATCACTTAAAACAAAGTCAAAATCATTTATCAGCAGACACTATTCCTTAAACTTTTATCACAATAATTTGAATTGTTGTTTATAAAAGGTTTTGAGACTATAATGGATAAAATTTGATTTATTTATTAATAAATCAGTAATATTTTTTTCTTATTCGAATCGATAAAAATACAAATACGAATACTAATCGATTGATACATAATAATTTTGAAAAACAAGTATAATTTCTGACCTTGAAAAATGTTCAGTTTTGTTCACTATTTTTTATTGGAGAAGATATACCTTCCCACGGTGACATGGAACATTTTTTAAGAAATAGCTTGTAAATTGGTTCAATATTCAAAAGTATATTGTGGACAAAGATTCACCTTTTAGCTAAAGGAATAAAGTTTATTGTAGTTATTACAATAGTCAGATTTTAGTTTTACTTATATATATCAAATATATGGTATGGGAATGTCACCCTGCATAATAAAGAGCTATTTTTAAATCTAAAATAAATAACTTCATCTCGAGGTGGTAAGTAAAAGTTGTGTGATACGGGCGCCAAATTTTTACAATTGGTATTGATGGTTTCAAACTGAATAAAATATAAAATTTTACCAGTTTTAACAAATAGGTCGTTAAAGCTATACCACTAAGGCTGGACAAATGGTTTTTGGAAGTAGATCCGAGTAAAAGCTAACCGTTGGAATAACAGATTGCCTACAAATCCCGGCAGACTGGGGAAAAGAAGGGGTGGGGGCTAAAATGGAAAATGATGAGGGCCGATAGGTGGAGTGGGAGGGGGATGGAAAGTTTGTTAACAAGCGAAAACTTTTTATTATCAAAGTGCCATCTCTTAGGTCTTAACCTGCCAAGATTAGGGCCATTCATTTCCAATGGATTTATTCAGGGCTCAAGGCTTTTCTCTCGCTCCCCTGCCCCACCACTTTTACCCCAATGCAAATAACCACTTCGTCCACTCACAGTTTGACATTTACAGTTAATGGCAGACCATTTATTCATTTTCTCTCTCATAGTTTGTGCCTTTAGTAGTAATTATAATCCTTAATACGTTTATTATGATACAACCTTTCGAAATATGTTTGTAATGAAGCAGTATCCCGTTTGTCTAGACTAATGCGGCCAGGATTACTCTTAATATCGCCAAATTGCGGATAAGAGGTGGTATGATCAGCAATGTATAAAAATATTGTAATTTAAACCTGTGTGATATATATTTATACATAAAGGGAGTTGGGGTAGCCTGGCGGGAATATGTGAGCACATATAGAAATACATAATTAAAATTGATCAGTACTTGCAATTTTGACCGTCCCAAAAGAAAATTCAAAATCTTTGAATCGCAATATCTTAACGCCTTTTGATTTTGAGCCGTTTAAATTTGTTCTCTTCCTACACTGACTTCACTATCATATCCACCATTTAAAAATCTTTCAAAAACTGCTGTTACTTATTTTTGAAAAAGTAAAAAGAAAGTAAGTCTCAAATTTGAATCATTCATTGTAACATTAGCTTTTTATTCGGTATATCTAATATTTGTATGTTTATGTTAAATGTTTATGCTTGTTCAAAGTTGTGAGATCGTTACTCAGTCTTATTTATAATTAATTAAATATATCTTTTCTAAAAAAGTTATAGTGCAATTACATATTTATCTTAAACTAATTTAACTCTCTGCGCTAATTTATGTACGAGATATGTTAATGAAGGAGATGGTCGGGGTGCGGACAGGAAGGAACAAAAACTTGTTATCAACCATTCATTTGCCCCACTTTGCAGGGTTTCATCAGGGCTAAAAAATATATAAAGCTACGAAAAATATTTTTACAATATTAAACATAATATTTTTACTTGTTTTATATTTTTTTTTAGCCCTGGTGAAGCCCTGCAAAGTTGGGCGAAACATCAATAAATAGATAGTTAAGCACGTTAGTACCTAATATATATACGTTTTCAATATTTTAAGTCATTGATTCATCAAAATCTAAGAGACATTTGAAGGTATCAAGTCCTTGTTAGTAAGATGTGAATGCACGTTTCACCAACTCTTCACATGTAAAAATGTAGAGAAACAAGTATTTAAAAACAAGTGTAGACATGATAAATTTAATTAAGAAATAATTCAATAAACATGAATAAAAAATCAACATGACAGCGTTTCAAATTTTCAATGACAACTGAATTCACAAAATATAAAAATGTAAATAAGGATAGGGAAAACAAATTATTTTGAGGGAAAAAAACATAGGAAAATGACGGTTTCAAAAACGTTTGTAACCAAATTGAACTAAAATTATATTTAAACAATAATTTTTAAATTAAAGAAGATAAAATATAAAAACCGCGACAAAAGAATTTTTATGTTATATTAAATATGAGAATAATTTAAAAACAGATGTAAGACATGGGAGGGAAATAGATAGAAGTTAACTTCTGAAGTGCAGATTAAATTGTAAACTGATAAATTTGCATAGAGCAAAATTAAAAGAAAAGCAACAGTAGCCTAATTAGGCTAAAATCAATCAAATAAGTCAAGTAATAAAACAATTTTCAATTGATAATATACAATTAAACCAAATGTTTATATTTAATATATTGATTTTTAATTTGATCTTTATCGTTAAGTGTTTATTATGTTTTCTGATCGTTAAAGGAATAAAAAAAAAAATGAAAAGATATATCTCCGACAAGATTTATCTGCTTTAAGACTTGTCAGAACCATAACTTACCCAAGTGATTTAGAGATCTCCAGGATCCCGACCTTTTAGTTTTGGAAGGCTGCCATTTAATACACTTCTATAGTCATATATTCTACGGAGGCCGTGGGAATATAAAGGTTAATCCAGTAAATGTAAATATTAAATTCAGATATCAACTTTATCGTAATGATATCATTGTATATGGATAGTGTTTTAGTAAGTTTAAGCAAAGATATCTTAAGCTAATATTGTGTATATAGAAGGAACCTGTATAAGTCTTCATTAATATCTACGAAAAAAAAATCGATAAGTTCCAATATAATATACAAGGAATATAATACTGGCTGTTTGTAACCCTGGTATCAGAAGTGTATCCCGTAACATGACAGGTAGGTCTGCTTGTACCAGTTCTAATTATTTATCTAATTTTATACCAGTTCATACGATCTCATATTCATTGCTCTAATTATTGATTTATTTATCTACAAATGAATTACACTAACTAAAAAATAATAAAGTATTAGTTCAAACTACTCAAACCAACGCGTAATATAAATGGTTATGGGCACTTCAGATTAGCATTTTTTTTTATCACCCCCTTCCTGGTCACAGCGTTTCACCCTATTCTAACCAATCAAGGGTTAAATTTTTATTTTGTGGGACTGCCGTAAAAATAAAAGTCGACCCCCATGCGGGATACTGTCGCCGCTGGAGCCCCGAAGTTGTAAAGACGTACGCCTCAACTGCAGTCAGACCACCTGTTGCAATAAGGTTCAAGGTTATAAGGTACATAGCACTGTTTAAAACCTAATTAGAGAGTGTGACCTGGAGCCTTAACCGTATGATTATTTTCGAAGGACAACAAATCGTCTCAGAGATAGGTAAAACAGTAATAAATTATGTACTAGAGTTAGTATAAGCTTAAGCTAAATATGTAATTATACTAATTTTTATTAAACAATAACATATTTAATTAACTTAACATAAGACTGAATTAGACGATATCATAAAATTCAATGAAAATAAAAATATAAAGAATTATCAATTAAAGATATCGATTAATTTTACCAGTTTCCGTATAAAAACTTAATCTTACAATAAATAATTCAAATTTGTGACTACAGATAACTAGATTAATTACAGTTAATATGGTTTCAACAAAACTACGTTTTCTGAAATATGTTTTGATGATAGACATGTTATTTTATTCAGTATAGGCAAAGAATGAGCTTAAAAGATTCAAATTCGTTGTTGAGTAAATTGTATAGAGTGTGCTATTTAAAGACTTCAGATTTTCTTTTTAGACAGTCACACGTACAAATACTGACCACGCTGGATGTTTTATCATTAGAAATTTTAAGTGCCTAAGCCCGCTCGGTCACCGAAGCCCCCAATATGTTTATGCATATTTTTTTAAACAGTCTTAATTTTTCAAAAAAATCGACTTAAAGGAATTTTTAAAACATTTCATTTTCAACACCTACATATTAATTTTTTTTTTCGGTTGAATCTACAGATCTTGTAGATTTTCTTTGGCCACCCGAACCAACCCGCCTGACTTGGGCTTCTGCTTTCCAGTTTGCTCCATTCTGCTCTTTCGCATCTTTGTTGATTCATTGTAGTCTAGAGCGGGTCTTGATTGATTGCTTAGAATCACATGTCCCACCCATCTTAGCCTCCTTGCCTTTGCATAATGAGATATTGACTAACCCAGTCTCTGCAAGCAGTTCACTGTTAGTCCTTCTTCTCCATGTGTTAAATCATCGATCCCAGATAGCTCTTGTAATTGTAGATAGGACTTTCCGTTCAAACTCTCGATTCTGCATTCTAGGGTACCTGTTAAAGCCTAGGTCTCGCAGCTAATTCAGAGCTGGCTTTATCAAGGTACACTCTTAGCTTCAGATTTTTAGAGATTTTAGAATTCTTGACAGATAGAATAAGGCTTTGTGTGTTTTTTTTTGTTTTTTTTACGAGGGTCGGTGGAAATCATTAAAAAACACGGATAGGCCCGTACCTGTCCGTGTGGGATTTTTATCCACTAAAACCACCGCCCTACACCTGTTCATTCCTTTCCACGGGACCGCCGCTTGGCATTACTTCATGGAGGGAACTGGCTGAGTGTCGCCTCGCTTTCTTCGCATGGTTTTCACGTTTCCATGCTAGTCACGTCTTCTATCCCTCTCTTCCTCTCTCAACCTCTTGAGGACGACTGTGGTGAATCTCTTCCCTACGTTCCAGTGCTGGTGTGAGAGTAGCATATAGCTCACAACGTTTTCTGGTGTGATGCGTCCTCCACAAACTCTCTCTAATTCACTCCTCTCTGCCGCAAAGCGAATGGAAGTGAAAAACACATGCTCCGCGGTTTCCTCGACAGTCTAACATCTAGTGCATTCTGCGGTGTTGTCCAGTTTGAAGCGGTACTGGTAAGCTCTAAAGTATCCATGTCCGGTCAACTATTGGGTTATATAAAAATCCACCTCACCATGCTGGTGACCATACCACGTGCCCACATTGGGTACTATTATTACTACTCAAGCCGGAGTGAGATGTAGTATTCACTTTCTGGATAGCTAGGGAATTACAGGCCACAATAGCAGCTTAACCACTGACATCGGATACCCACGAGTTACCTTCCAGATTTTTCGCAGAGAATAGCCACGTCAATGTGCTGTTCCCGTACCGTTTGGTAAAGGAGATCCTGAGCAGCTTCGCAATGGTTCAAATTCAACTGGAGTATCCTCATCTACGATGTTGTTGGATTTGCGCCACGGTTTTCAATGCAGAACGGAAAGCTGGACACTTACTACTTCCGCTGAGGTGGTCAGCATCTCCGTTCCCGCACATAATGCGCAGTGAGGTTTCTGGTCACAACCAAGCTTTGTGTGTGTGCGTGTTTGTGTATGCGCGCGCGCGTGTGCGTGCGGGTAAAGAAAATTAAATGGTTCACTTCTTTTTAGCCGCTGTTCTTATAAAATTAAAGGCTGCTTTTTAAAAAAAAAAATATGTTTGACAGAAAACGGGAAGCCCAAATCATTTGTTGACATGATCACATGAGACTTTGATGCATACGTTAATCCTCTCTATCATAATTACAACTAATTACATAAATGTATGTTGCAATTTCCTAGTGAAGTAGCTACTCAACAATCCTGATGGGGCTGAATCGACCGAATAAGTACAGAATTATAGGGTTAAAATCCCAAATGATTTTCAAACACTTTTGAGCTTTCCCTTATTGCTCAATTCTCATTTGGTTAATAACTGGTGAAGATAAATATGTTTCACGTTAATTAATTGAGTTATGTTTGTGAAACACATGAACGAATTGTGGTTGTGTACGAGATTCCATCTATTTTATTTTATTTGACTTCGCATCCGATTCACTATTCATGAAAGTTCTATAGTTGTAGATTATATGCAGAACCGATTAAGATATACAAAACATACTACAGATAAGAATATTTTGATTTAAAAATAAATATTTTGGTTAGAATATAATAATGTAAGTATAATCAGTATAATATAAAAAGTAGAATCAAAATAAAATTTTAATTACATTACTATTTTTCTATATCTGAACATATTTCATTTTACGTGCTTGTCATTTCTGATAGGAGAAGAAATAATAGTTGGGTTACTCCTTGTTGGGGGTTATCTGGGGGTAATCGAACCATTTTAACTATGGTGGAAAGGTCAAGTTTTTATTCCGTGAGGCTAACACAAATTAACCTCCTTCCAGGGCGGAATCGAACCGGCGCACAGTGATTCGAGTATATGGAGTTGGTAGACAAAAATCAGTAGTTAATGAATTATTGCAAGAAACTTCTTTAAGATTACCACCATACCCAAATGGATGAGGAGTGTGACTGGATTGTTGTTTAATAATAACCCATTAACGACGGGATGCATAATATAAGGGTTCTAAATATTTAGATATTGGGGTAAAAAAAATCAGAGCTTCAAGATAAAGATAATAATAATTATATTAATACAAAATTATAACAAACCATCAAGTCTGAATCTGACATATATAATTCCAAATTTGAAATAATTTTCATAGTTTAAATTTTCATTTGAAGTGTTTGAGACATTAAAAAAACCTTCAATATCTTTATCAACTTTTTTATGTTTTCTTGATATACTTCTCTGTGAAGCAATGAAGGGATCAAAAATGATAAGGAGATTTCTCATTAGATCCCTACAAGTATTTGTCCTAGACGATTTGCGAGTGTGTTGCGATCTATTTTTTCGAAATATTTTGTGGATAGCTTCTTTTTTTTTGTTTGTCAGAGCATTCCATTAACGATTTTCTTGTTCGGCCGAGTGTCGAAATTTGATCAGAGGATAGTTTGTTTTCTAATTTTTCGTCAATACAATCTGGCTATAAAAAAAGTTAATCGAGCCAACTTTTATGTTGGGAAATAAATTGTTTCAAAATTCGGTGGCAGCTTTCCCATTTGTTTTTAGTTGCCACAAAAGCTCACAAAACGTTTTGATAAGGGCATAAACATCGTCAGAAGTATTTTCTAAATTGAAATATTCCATTGAAAGTTTTATGATTACTTCTTTCTTTCGCTGCGTAGAGATGGAACGCCAGATGTTGAAAACATCGGCGTTTGTTTTCGAATTTTTCGAGAAAAAAAACTTGCAAGTATATGCATATATTTTTTTAATTTGGTTCAGGACAGTCCAATAAATAATTCTACACCTAAATCTCAACAACGGTTAAAGCTTTTTTGAAAAAAACTCATTTTAAAATTAGGAAAAATAGTTTCCGTTCCAAATCCGAACAGTCTGGCGTAGTACATTACTAGTGCAGGGTGAAAAAATCGGTTTTGAATTCTTGATTTTCATGTTTTATTATCTGAAAGTGACCCTGAATCATATTGGATGTCTTATTATATTACGATTTAATTAGTCAAATAAATGTATTATTTTTTTTACGTTTAATTTCGAATTTCTATTATTTATATGTTAGTAAAAAAAATCATTAATAATTCCCCTCCAAGTCTAATAATTCCAAAGTTTGTTAGTTTTCTTTTTTAGTTGATTGTACTTACTATGGATAAG
>NW_027113124.1:179295-180454 GCF_000696795.3 Halyomorpha halys | reverse complement strand
AGAGTGGATACGTAGAAGTCGAAGTTTTTGTTTATTTCATTTTGCAAATTGTATAATTGAGAATTTTTTTTTTGTTGTTTTGTTTGTCTGTATTGTATTGTATCTCTTGTTTTTGAGTTTACGAGGATTTAGTATAAATCGTTTTGATGAACTTCAGGGGACCGTAAAATATTTCACGTCATAAGTAGTGATCAATATAAACAATAAATCGCTTATAGTTAACAGTTCGTTATATCAGAACACCTTATCCAATGTATACCTATGTTTGTTTAAATAATACAATTCAATAATATTGTACATATTTACATTACTTAAAATACTTCATAGCTAAAAATGTACCTAGGTGCTTATTTTTGCTAATAGTTAACTTAGTAACGAGAATCACTTATGGGTGAAAACATAACGACTGTTTTTTAAAATCATTAATCGGATATAACACACAGTTAATTTAAATAAACTGTTAGGTTTTGCTATAGCTGCATAAAATTAAATTAATACTTTCAAATTATTCCAATATAGGAAATAACTGATGAGACATTATTTTTCGTAAAACAAAATCCAACTAAGTATATAGGTTAAGTCTTCCAAGAATAAAGAGTTCGGTTAATGAGAAAACGTGTATAAATACTTGCCCACTGTCAGTACTTTAATTCACTATTTGTACACTATAACCGATAACGAACAGCTCAAAGGTTACAGCAGAAACATGTTCTTTATAACCTATTTGTACATTATAATAAAATTTTTGTTAGAAAAATAACATGATACATCTTACGTCTGTCAAATCAAAGGGCTTGGTAATTAGTACGTAATAACCGATTGTTCCTTAAAACCGATAACATTATTAGGAAAAACCGGTTATTACGTGTTTATATGTATATATACGCACATCTTTCAGTTTTTTGTGTTACGTTTAATAAAATGAAAAATTTATTTACTGTAAATCCATTCTATTGTTTAACAATAAACATTGACGATTTGCAGGTAATTTCAAAATATCTTAGTACCATTAAAAAAAAAAGTGTTGAATTTAAATCTTAAAATGTTTTGGCTATCCAAGCAACCTCTGTAATAATTTCCACTCGTCCATTCCACTTAACATTATCAGCTGTATACTGTCCCCCTGGTAATTCCCTTTCCTACAATCACCTTGACTCTT
>NW_027113124.1:171190-176730 GCF_000696795.3 Halyomorpha halys | reverse complement strand
AATTATTTTATTATTTATTGTAAAAAAGACAAACATTTCTCTTACTATTTTATTGGTTTATTCATTTTATAACATTAAATGAGTAAACTTTTACTAAATTAAAAAAAGTTATTTTACTTCAATCCGTCTGTATTCGGCTGGTGAAACATTGCCTAAGTTCAGTAATATTAATTAGGTGAATAATGTGTTTGATTAAGACCATTAGGTGGTAATGAACTCTTGTAAGGGTAATTGCATCGACCAACGGTGATTCAAAAACGTTTTTGAGAGAGATTTCATTATTGTTCTCAACGAAGGTCTTGGAAGAACTTCTTTCACTGATGACGACCAACTGCGAACTTGGGTCAAAGAAAATTCGAGATCAACTATTCCAAAGCTTTAGGGGAAACTTCTAGTAGTCAAATCAAACTTTAGTTATCCCATTAATTGCCAGAACTTTTTCTATGAGAGATTTTGTTAAAAATTCATTTAGAATGCCAAAAAAAAAATTAATGAATAGATAGAATTTTTAAATAATTTTATCAAATATCATTCTGCTGCTAAAACGCAACACTGGCCACATAACATGTATCTAATGATACAATATGAAAAATATTTAATAATTAATTTTAGGATTCTATTCACTTTCATAAGGCATTCATTTAGTAAGAAGAAGAAAATTTCAAATTCAGAAAAATTTTTCAGTCACATGAGTTTAAGCACTTTAGGTAAAAATATAGAAGGAACCGTCAGAACAGACTAATTCAAAATCAATTTGAGGTCAAAAAAGATATTCTTGCCTATATTTGGTTAGTTACTAAATGTTCCAGTACAAATTGTTTGGCTTCTATACCAATACATATGAGCAGATGTTATTGAACAACTGGGTTTGGATATGAAAAAAACCTCTAATAATTAAAAAAAAATTAAGTTTTTTAAATATATTAATTGCTAGTCTTGTTAAGGGATATGGAGTGATGTTTGATGTAATATTTTGAAATATCTTGATAAACACAATTGTTTTGACATTCTATATAATTTTATACCAAAATTCCTTAAGAAAAACTTTTTTGCCTTTAATAGGTTAATATGAGAGCGGGTAGCTCACTGGTAAGGCATTGCGCTATTTACGGTAGCCATGAGTCAGCCCTGTGGGCTCGAAAACCCTCGGAGGTTCACCCAGCCTCCTAGTACAAGAGCCCAAGAGGAGAAAAAAGGCAGTTCTTTCACTCTAATTTTTGATTACTTAATTGAAAAATTGTTATAATTACTGGTCAAAATTGATGAGTCTGACATGTATAGGTAGGGGAAATAAAATTTGGCGGGTGTTTCAAAACGTTAAAAATAATTAATTTTTTATTCGGAGCTACCAACTACCAATAACATTAGAAAATCAAAGAAAGGATCATTTAAAGTAGAGTAAATTAGCTAAAATGTAACCCCTAATAGAACCATTTACGTTAAATAGTTCTCGAGACATAGCTTTTAAAAAACCAACATTTCATGAAAATGTACTGAGAGATCAGTAGCTAGTGAATTTATTTTGAAAAATCTATAATTAAAAACCATTTGACGTACAGATGTCTATTAGCACTCAAATCAAAGCTAGTTTAATGAGCTATAAAGCAGTTTATAATATTTATTTTCGTAGGAGTAGTAGTTTTCATGAAATTTGCTAAAATAAATTGATTTATAGTTGTTTGGACAAATTTTCATTTGCTCAATTTATATTCATATGTGAATATCATAAAAACTACTACCCCTAAGGAGATAAGTGTCATAAACTACTTTATAGTAAGTTAAATTTCCTTTATTTTGAGTGTGGGAAGACATATATGCGTCTTATGGGTCAAGAGACATATTTTTCAAAAATCCAACATTTTATACGAACAACTAGAAATTAACATTTTGTGAGTTTATTTTGCCAAATATCATAATAACTGCTACTCCTACAAAGATAAAGGTTATAAACTATTTTATAGTAAATTTAACTAGCTTTAATTTGAGTGCTGGCAGACGTCTGTACGTCCAATGGTTTCTGAAATAAAGTTTTTGATATATCAAACCTATTGTCCGAACAACTATAAATCAATTTATTTTAGGAAATATAATGAAAACTACTAGTTCTACGAAGGTAAAGGCCATAAACTACTTTATAGTACAACTATTTAGCTGTAATTTGAGTGCTAATAGACATTTGTACGTCAAATGGTTATTGAGATATAGATTTCTCAAAATAGATTCACTAACTACTGATATTTCATTACATTTTTATGAAATGTTGCTTTTTAAGGCTTTTACGTTATAGCTCGAGAACTATTGTACGTAAATAGTTCTATTATGGCTCATATTTCAGCAAATTTACTCTGTTTTAAATAATATTCTTTTAGATTTTGTAATGAGTTTATAAGATATAGAGCTCCGAAAGAAAAAATAATGTTTTTTTTTAAGGTATGAATCAGCCGCCATTTTTTATTCCCCCTACCTATACATGGCAGACTCATCCGTTTTGACTAGTAATTACACATAGTTTTCATTAAAGTAATAAAAAATCGGGGTGAGATAACTGCATTTTTCATGCATCATGAAGTGGGTAAACTTGATTGGGTAAAATTCTGGCGGTCGAGCGTAATTCTGACTATATTACCTCCTTGCACTATCGCTGGTCTAGTATCAGCAGTTGAAAGTACTACACCCCTTAGTGTTGTAGGTATGTAGATTTTTTTTTCAAATAGTGGTTAATATCAAATTATGTATCAGTATATGAAAATTGAGAATTACATCAGCCCAGAAGAGGTGAAAAAAACATAATGAAGTTTACTACGTTTTGAGAAATATCAATAGCTTCCTTTTAAAGTGCTCTAGAAGAATCCAGGGTAAGAGCTTTGATCTACCGCCGGAGGAAATGATACATTTAAGAATATTGCAGAGACGAGGTAGCTCCTCAAGGAAGAGCACAGGTAATTTTCCGGGATTTGCTGGTGTTGAACTTAATCCTCCAAATCCATTCCTCCGGGTTCAAGGGCTTAGAATTTTATAGTGCCTTTGTTATCCGATGCTGTGGTTAAAATATATCACTGCTGGTGGATAGCAAAGTCAGGTAATAGAACACCGGCTTTCCAAATTTCCTTAGAAACATGAAAACATGATATGAATATGAATTTGAATTCACGGCAAATTTTACAAAAAAATAAAATAAAGAAAATACTATGTTTTAATGGTAACATTACCTAATCTTCCTGTATCCTTTCATAGTAAAACAATCTAAACAAGTTTTAACGTTATATAAAAAAACACAAGATCTTTTAATTTTATACGCACAATCAAGTAAAAAAAATAATCTATATGATTGGGGAGCGGTCTGTAAAGATCACAAATAAATAAACACTGTTTTATTAGTGTCAACGTTTCCGCCAGAATTTCAGGCCTATTATAGTTACAAAATACTATTGAAAGGCATGTGTAGTCTAAGTATTATAAGAAAATAAATGCTGTAAGAAGAAAGAACAAGTAATAAAATACTTATGGAAATTTAATTAGTAAATATATGTAAAAAAAGTATTTAAAATAAATTGATGAAAAAAGTGTGAAAGGAAACATATATGGAGATAATTAAATATGTAAGTAAAATAACAGCAAAAAAAAAAATGTAAAGTTATATTATCCAAAAGAAATAAAGAAATACAGATATTTTAATTTAATAATAATTATTTAAAATTAAAGTTATGGAAAATTAAGAAAGAAAATATATGTCACTAATGAAATATGTAAGTAGATTACTAGAATGAAAGAAATAAAATATAAGGTAATACATGACAAAAGGAATGAGATAAATGTTACAAACTTTAAAAAGCTTATAAATTACATAAATACCTTTTTTGTGATTACCGAAAGATTTACGTTTTTGTTCCATATTAATTTATTTTACACCATTCTCAATTTGTTCTATGAACCGTGATAGTATTTATCTCATTTTAATTGCGTGTATACATACGTATATAGCGGTGATTATAACGTAAGTATGCTTTATAAACTTACTACATCACTTTTCTTACAAAAAAAAAAAAAATTAACCATCATTATTCTGAAGTAAAATTGATATGCTGTAAATTGAAAATTGTTCATACAAAAATATTAAACAAAATAACCATTTAAAAATTGTAACAAAAAGATAAATAAACACAAAATTTAGAACATTAAAAATAAGATGAATGATGATGATATATGCAAATTTATATATAAATAAAAATAATTTGTTAAATTATGTTATTTTAAAAATAAAAAAATTGAGAATTATTATATTAATTGATACAAATGAAAGGTAAAATATATTATGAACTATAATTTGTTAATAACAGAGTCATTTCTGGTGATAATGCTGTAGTACGTATTATTTTGTAATATTATACAAGAAAATCGTTAAAAACCAAATAAGATTATAAACATATGTAAATAGATAATTATTTTTAAAAAGTTATTATAATTACTGTATGATATTAGTAAATAAATTTACTTGTTTTAAAGCTACGTGTCTTGTGAAATTAGACTGGAATAGGAAGAAAAAACATTTAATAACATGGACTAATTAATTTTAAGGTATGAAATGCAGTGCCATCCATGTGTTGAGTGAATCACTGGGTTAAGAGAGTAAATATGAATAAAAATATATAAATACAAGTGAAGTATAGAAAGAAAAAAATAAAAGAATAAAACGGATAAGAAAAAACAAAAATCATATATTACTATATATGATACTATGCCTAGATTTTATGAGAATTTGTTTTTTTAAATCAATTGTCGGAGTAGATATAAGTATGATGTTTATTTAACAACCCAATAAAGTCGGACAGTACAATGTTTTCTCTCTAATAAATATGTCTTAAACCTATCTTGATCTACAGTTTTTAAAAACTATATGATAAATTCGCTTTGTCTGCTTTCAGAAATTATATTGTCTAGATTTAAGAGTGTCCTTCCAGATTTTTCTCTGCTCTATTCATATATTTTTCCATTTGAAGGATCTCTCACCCACTTAGCAGGAATAAATCATAGCCTGAATACAGAACTTGTAATCGTCAATCTCGTTTTACATTCTCTATCGTACAACAGAATACGAATTTACTATTCAAAACGCTCTTGTTTTGAAAAAAAAAATTAAAATAAAATTTATGGTATCACATATTTTGTTGGCACAACAAAAAACCTTAGTTCAGTTACAAATCACCCTATTACGCAATGGGATAATACTAGATGGCATCCAATCATAACTGTTGTTGGCCTTAGATATGTATCGGCTTAAGGCCAACTCATTTATTTTAGTCCATTGTCGTGTCAAATAGATGACGGGGCCACTAAGATCAGAAAGAGGCACTTAGTCACTTCAGTAGTAAGAAACATGTCCGAGCTCCTTATAGCTGAATTGATTCAGTACATTTTACTCACTATAATTTTAATTGATTAAATAGTTATTAAACAAATTTAGTTTCATTCTGTTACTATGTTTATAACAAAGCTCAACAAAATTGGCAAGAAGGGATCCAAAATTTAAATTATATTATATA
>NW_027113124.1:168540-171020 GCF_000696795.3 Halyomorpha halys | reverse complement strand
TAAATTATAAAGAAGGGATACAAAATTTCGAATTTAAATTATAGATTATATATTTGTGAAGATAACATCGATGTAAGTATACAAGATACAAGATACAAGTTGTAAGTTTATTATAGGTTATATTTAATCCGAAAGACTACTTAAAGTAATGATTTTACGTTTCGGATTCTCTCAACTGGAACAGCCCTGAGGAAGCTCTACAAGTGGGGTGAAACGTCGCCAAATAAGTAGTTGTTCAATATTTTTTGTTTTCTTTTGACCGAACCCCTGAACATCTTGTTCCTAACTTGAAATAATACGGTCAATCATTTCTATATATAAAAACTTAATGATTCTGCTTTCCAGTAGTAAAACGATATGTTTACAGATACATATGCTACAACAGATGATAAACGATATTTAACACAGATGTCTTACCATTTTTAATTGCTGCAAAGCAGAAATTCGGGTTTGTTGCAAAACATTTGTACTTTATGCTTTCATGAAACAGTATTTCATGTTTTGTTTTTTTTTATTATGAAAATTCTTTTCACAGAAAAATACATAATAACTTAATTAAAGCTGAAAATTGTGAATCGTTGAATTAGTGTTGTTTAATTATGTCTAAATGACGTCATATATGAAACCATCATGATGGCTAGTAGAAAGATGTGGCTCGTAATATCTGATTTGATTAAGTATATTTTACTCACCATAATTTGATTAATTGATTAAATAGTGATCAAACAAATTTAGTTTTATTTTTCTAAAATGCTTCCTCAAATATTAAATAATACATGATTTTTTTTTATCATTTTTTTACTATGATATTTATCATGCTCGAACCATAATTACAAAAGGTTTTGATGTAAATCGTAAGGCATCCCAAATACGGATGATTTATGATTTTAACATCAATAATCATAGTGCATTAATAATAAAAATAACGATAGAAATAATGTAAAAAAAAATGAAGAAAACAATTTTCGCAAACCTTTATGCATAGGGTTCCGTGTTCAAACTCAACGACAGATATAAAAAAATTCCATGAAAGTTGCTACAAACAGAGAAGTCAAAATTTCACAATCGAGTATTTTACGTTTTTTGGTGTGTCATTTATCGCTTATCTGATAATGATATATTTTAAAAAATAAAATCTCTAAACTAAAAATTTAATAATTTTATTTAACCAGAAAAAAACAAGTCACTATTATTGTTCTAGCAAAACGTCATTTCGACATAAACGTACTATAGGCTTATCTACTCAGGGGACGTGTTATTTTAGTTCATTTTAGATTTTTTTTTTTTTTTGTCATTAAAGCAATTATTTATTATTATTTATATTCCATAACACGAGGAGGCCCCTCACCTCCGGACTCAAAATAGCTGCTGAATGGGTAGCTCATATGTAAAATTAAATATAACAGGTAACCTTTAAATACCAAAGGTAGTAAAAGGTAAGACACAACACGAATTACTTTTTCTTTCTACACAGTAATGCACTACTAATTCACATTTTATTTCTGTTTTTTAGAGGGTTCGGAAAAAAAAAAAATTATATTCCTTATCCTTCTTCTGCAGCAACTTTAAAAACAGTACTGTAAACCATCCACAAAATTTGTTTATCCAAGTTCCAGACAGATGTTTTGACTAGAAAGATTTGGCTAAAGCTGGCTTGAAGGGATAAAGAATTATTATCAAATCTAAATAGTAGACCACATTTTTGTGAAGATAAAATCTATGTAAATATAATACAAAATACGAATTGTAAGTTAATTAAAGGTTATATTTATTCCGAAAGACTACTTAAAGTAACTCAAAACGTAATGATTATGCATTCCCATAGGAAAAGTATGTATGTTACTGATATATTATAATTTCTAAGCTCTGCAAAACAGAAATCCCCGTGTTGCAAAAAAAATGTACTTTCTGCATTCATAAAACCGTATTCCATGGTTGTTTTTGAAAAAAATAATGATAATTGATAAATTCTTTTAACGGAAAAATACGTAAAAAAGTTGTAAGCTGAAAAGTGTAAATCATTAAATCAGTGTTGTTTGTTTATGTCTATATGACATCACATATGAAACCATCATGGCGGCTAGGCGTTCTCCTTCTGTTGGTACACAAATTAAAAATCTTAGTTTCTAAAACTAAAATTAAAAATTAATCCTGTATCTATATCAATACAACACATATGATTGGGTTTTTTAATTGACAGTAACGTTAACATTATTTCAATTTTTCTTATATCTCGTCAAATCTATTCTGGCTAAATCTGTCAGCTTACAAATTTTCTGGGGGTTGTTCCCTGAAAATCGTTCACTCTGCTCAATATTGTTTTAGAAATAACGTTTGTATAGGAATTATTCTTAGAGAACATACGATTTCCAAGTTTGATTGTCCTACTTGAACAAAATGGTTTCCAAGAATCACTGTACATCCATGTTGGTTATAATATGGTAAAAGGAAATATTTCTTTCTGATAGAATGCCATGAAT
>NW_027113124.1:166272-167121 GCF_000696795.3 Halyomorpha halys | reverse complement strand
GTTCGAGCTAGAGAAAATAATAAAAAGTGAAATTGTAATGACTTATTAAAGTACTCGAAATCATTAGTTAAATACTTCAGAACTTTTTTTAATCAAGTTTCCGCCTAAAAATAATGATTAGCCTTCGGTGTAATGAGAGAGACCGGTTTGTTGCAGGAGCGAGCTTTGCTAATAAGGACACGGGGCACTAATGCTAGAGCAATGTAATCCTTGCACCCATCGATTATTGTTATCCGCTCTAATGTTCCTTTACCCTTTGTCACAATTTAAGTTCTAGGCATAAAATTCTTGTTAATAAAATTATTTACTGATGTCGATTCCTTGTGGATCTCCTATTTTTTATTTTTTTAATTATACTTAAATTAAACTTAGTTCAATGGGACCTTACTAACGCAAAAAGAAAATTATCTGATTTTTAAGGAAGTATTTATTAACAGTAAATATGCCCTATTAATGATTTTTTAAAACTGTTAGTAGGAGATCATATGGAATATGTAAAGGAAGAAGATATTTGACCGTATGAAGTAGATTGTAGGAAGATAATTCGGGTCGCGTCCAATAAAGCTATCAAAACAGTAAAATAAAACTATTTATTGTTAACCAACGTGTCGCTCCACTTTGGAGGGCTTCGTTAGAGCAGTCTGGTTGAAAAAGAGATGACGATTTAGTCGTTTGAAGTAGTTTGTAGGAAGATTTAAAGCCTTTATAACCACACGTCCAATCACTAAGGCATTTCTGTTTTTTTGTTTAATTTCAATGAATATTCTAACGATACTGAAAATTCTCTTTGATTCCGACTATTACAACACTTAACACAACTAATTACAAAAGACTCAATCATTGGACTAT
>NW_027113124.1:150598-160878 GCF_000696795.3 Halyomorpha halys | reverse complement strand
CTTACAAACTTGAGAAACCCAACCTCAACCCGAAGACAGAAGCCCAAGCTGCTGCAGGACACCCTGTTATAAATACTGTTATCAACTCAATTATTGACATAACTGCTATTTTATTTATTTTCACTTCATCTTTTTTTAAAATTAACTTTTTTGTTGTTGTTTTATTGCTATTAGAGTGCAATTGTTTTGTTAAGTCTACAAATGTTATTTTTGTTATTAACATTACTTTTCTCTCTTATCAAGAATTATTATTTGTATGTATTTGTTTTATTATATATATATATTTTTTTCAATTCTAACGTAGTATACAGTTAGAGGTGTCTTTTATACGAGACTACACCCTCCATAATTAACTGTTAAAAAATAATGTAACTGTTATATCAACCATGTAAGGCTCACCAGGCGATATGATATAAAAAATAAATGTGTTAATATTATGTATACTATATATCCTATGCCCATTACTATCTGTGCTGTATACAAATAATAAATAAATAAATATATATATAACTTACGAGCACTTGGACTGAAAAGGTTGAAGAAAAAGAGAAAGAGGGAACATAATTAAACTGCACGCTTACTAGAAATATACTAGTTCTTTAGATCTCTGTTATGCTATAGACATTATTGAGGTTTATTTACATGAGGAGTTAGGATTAGTGTTGTATACAGGCCTTGTCCAACCATAACTTATATAAATATAAAATTATAAAGATATATGAATGAAATGTATAAATAAACTATGCCATATACGCATACCCTATCATATATACATATTTATTTTTAATGATAAACGATTTGGGCATTGTAGCGTGAGATATGAAATAATTTGAAATACTTGGACAAATCAATTGTAAGGAATGATAGTAGAAATATAGTTTTATGTTATGAGTGAAATGTTAGTAAAAATTATGAATATTTTAGGTTGAGAGGTGAGGGTCAAAACATATTAGTTTTTAAAAATAAAATTATTACTTATTCTCCAAAATTATTTATATATTTAATGATGGGTCATGATGGGGCTTCTAAATTAGTATGAGGGTTGGCCACCACTCGTAAATAGTCTCCTGTTTCCAACCATTTTCTACTCAACACCACTGGCAATGAAGCTTTATTTACCCAAAGAGTGTTCTTGTGAATTTATATAAAAAGGATTGTGAAAAAAAAAATGAAAAGTAGTAGAAAAGTAATGAAAAGTAAGGTAATCGAAATGCTACAAGTTTTATACATTTCAACAGAATGTTTGTATGATCCCAGCATCAGTTACAGAGTTACACTTTGCAAGAGGCTATATAATTTCTTAGAACGATGTCAGCTGAATATAGTCCGACGGACATCCATACTGGAAATCCTATCTTGGACGGTAACCATCCTAAAGTAAAATAAAAGGGTCGAACGGCGCCTCTAAGAGGATCCCGATAAGAGGTGTGCTCCAGACAGGGAGGATAATGGTTAGTGTGCCTGTATCATGGCTGAGAATTGGCTATTTCTTATTTAAAGGGCCAGATAGGGACCTCGGGGATTTACTGTGTCGCCAACCCTTTCCAAAACAACATTTCTTACCCCAAATACCAAATCCAATCTAACCCTCAGCCTTTTTTCTCCTCCCCCTCTCACCCCATCTCGCCCGAGAGGAATGTATTTATCTCCTTCCAGCCATTAGATTCGCAAACACATTAAAAGCTGGATATTTTCCTTTTCATTATTTTTCAATAACTGTTTAAACAAGCGTTTATGGGATGGGCTTTGGATCAAGTTGTAACCGAAGCACGAACTGTCTTTACAATCTAACGAGACTCCTGTCTCCTCTCTTCCTCTTCATTCCTGTTAGATGGAAATAAATTGATTTTTTTTCTTACTGTGTTTTGTTATTTTACTCCGAGTTCAATTTTGAAAAAAAAATATTGTTATTATTTATTTAATTCATATCTTTGTAAATATGTTGTAATTGTAATCATATGTCTTTTATATTAACCAGAAAAGGGAAGCAATGCTTTTTAGGTTAAAATTATTTTTGTTCATTTTAATTTATTAATGTTTTTACATGCAATTAGAAGATGCATTTCAAACGATATCTTACCTCTCAAAATAAAAAAAAATAATCAGAAAAGTGCACACAAAATTATAATTTGCACAAAAAAAAAAATTGACCATTCAAAATATAAATGCTTCTTCTAAAAAATCTTATTGGGGTATAATATATTGATTTTTTTATGAGATTAAGAAAAATAATCAAAGAAAAACCTTCCTTAGCTGAATATCGATTGTTTTTCTTTTCAAGAAAGTTGGCTATATTAATTTTTTAAAATGCTGAGGTGAAGAAAATTTCAAATATGAGGATACATAGTACATGAGTATGGGTTACATCCCGAAACTTTGTACAAGTACAAAATATAGAATAATATATATTCTAATTAGAAGTTTTATACACACACATATATCAGAATCAATTATCCAGTTCACACAGAAAACATAAACAGACAAATTGATAAGCAGATCATAGAAAATTGGATTTTGTTTTCTGTTTTCTCATCACAGGACTCATAGAATATACACATCTCAATAGTAACTCCTCTATTAACCCAAAGTGAATAAAAACCTAATTAATACTAGAAAACAACAAGAGAAACACTACATTTTAATGCATCTTCTTGGTACCATCGGACCTGCCAAAAATATTTCTAGTATTATAGTTTAGATACATGGAGCTATCTTATTGATACTGATACTATCAATAAAACTGTGGTGTGTACTAAAAAATACATATCTGCCAACCTGGCAAATTTTTTGAGAGCATGAAATTCCAAAGTTACAGATTTTGTTACAATTAAAACTTTTATATTGTAACTTTATATTTATTTGGGCTAAATAATTGCTCTAATCATTTTCAACGATTTTTTCTGGGATAGATTATTTTTCTCAGTAAATGATTTTGTATATTTTTATCTTCTTTAAGTTCAATAAAGAAACCTGTTCTTTGTTGAAATAAGCGTTTGTCATTAATACCCCACACACATACTATTGATATTATTCATTAAAGAACAAAAAAAATTATGAGTTTCTAACTGCTGTATCACTTTGATCGCAAGGTTAAATGAAATAATCGTTGGAAGTTTGTCAGGTGGATTGACATAAAATAGATGCAAGGTGGTTCAAAAAATGTCTTCCTATTTCCAACAAAAATAGTTGTTACATTTTCGACATCAACTATTTAGCGAAGTATAATTAATATTTCCATCGAATCAGCATAAACGAAATCAAATGTTATTTATATTTTTACTAGATTTTACTAGGAATAGCATAGTTAATAACATTTCGCTACTGAGCGGTTTAAACAATAACCATCAAAATATTAATATCACGTGTCATTAACAACCTTATCTCTGGTGTAAAACAACATCTAGAAATAAACTATATAAAACTCGAAATAACTTATACACATAAATACTTCAATCGAAAGATTAAAAATTTGTAGCTACTTAAATCGAATCTTGAAGCCCGGCCTGAAAGCTGGCAATAAAATGACGCCTTTAAAATTGCTACAGCATTATTGATATTTATTACTGCGCCTCCGCCGTAATTGTATCCCATCAGTTTTTTTATAGCTTCCCGGCCAGTACATTAACTGCCTTTATTATTGTTGCATTATTTTATTGCTTTTCCATCAAGATCGTTAACTGAACTACCATTTTTATGGCGACAAGAAGTTATGAAATCGTGTAGCTGCAATAAAATCTGCAATTAATTCTTCCATTGAACAAGAGAAATAATTTTATCCCTCGTAATAAACGGCATTGATTCGTTTGAATTCACCTTGAATAACTGTATTTCAACTTTAGTGCGATCAAACTGTTTCAATTTGTAAAGATGAGTCGTTTTGTTTTCCTATTTTCATTACTGCATTTCACTTTCACCGATTAACAAAAAATTACCCTTTGATTTACGTTTCATCTCAAAACCAATTTTTTGATAATTTTCATTTAATTTCTTATTTTAATTAATTGTGTCATTCGCGATAGGAGAGATGTTGTAGCGAGGATAGAAAATCACTTTTATTTTCGACACTAATTATAAAATCGGAAGTTGAGAAAATTTACTGTAATTTAATTTAATTTCAAATAATAGTAAATTTAATATTATTTAATACAAGTTAAACATAAAATAGGAATATTGTTTAAAATTTTTTTTCTTTTCTATATGTTACCTAATTTATATATTTGTAAATACGAAGTGAAAGAGCTATCTGACCCATATTAACATTGTATACAAATATGAAAGAATCTGATATCAAAATTAAAATTGAAATGTTTACCGCCACAACCCAAGAAGGGTTAAGGGTTCAGTATTTTGTAAGGGAATACTGTTACTAGACCAACGGTCGTGCAAGGAGGTGATTTGGTCAGAATCACACTCAACCACTAGATTTTTATCCAATTATGGGTACCTAATTTATGATGCTGGGTGGACCCCAGGTGGGCTCAAAAAAATTGAACAAATGTTCTCAAATAAAATTATGTTATAAACATGTTTTGCTCAAATAAATATATAATAAATATAATAATTTATTATTATATGCATCAAGAATATAATAATAAATGATTCATAGTGACCAATAAAAATTAAAAAAATTATTATATTTAGTATAACTATCCTATTAACAAGATAAACAAAAAAAATTTATAATTAAGCCAAACATGTACAATATCATTTTCATTAAATTTGTAAACATATAACCGTCATAATGTTATAGTTAAAAAATTATATAATTAGAAAACGTTCGGTAAGAAACTTCAATTTCAATTTAAACTCCTATGAAAATTCCGACCTTCGCAAAAGAAAATGGCTGTTTAATAAAAACAAATTTGTCTTCAGTCCTGTTTACACTAGCCCTCGTGAAACATAATCCAGTTTCTAAGGGTTTTGCGCCATTGTTTTTACAACCCCCCTTATTTTACGAAGATGGCTTCTACTCCACCGTATAACCTCCCAAGAAGAACATCAGTGCTTGACTGCTCCTTCAGACTAGTTAAAACTTTTGGCCTATCCAAGTTAATTAAGACTAGTTTTTGTGGGATACTTAACTTTCAGATTTCTTCTGTGTCTTAAATAGTTTTTATTTAAACATGTTTGAAATTGGAAGCTGAAGACGTATTGACGGAGAATAATGATGCCAAGACCAAATTGCTTTATGAATTCGATTTGTATTTTGATCTATTACTGAAACAATGATGCGTAAATAAGAATGACTTATCAAAGACAGGATTTTATAGGGATTCGGTCAGAAAGTAGGACTAGAAAAATATTAGATTTTGAGGGGAAAAAGTGTTCATGGAACTCCGAACGGATAATTTTATTTTACATAATTAGGGGTATTGGGAATTTAATAATTTAAGCCCAACCAGACTATTTCTAGAGAACTTAGCTGATATTAAAGGACATTATTTAAAGTAGCAACTTCACCACCTAAACTAGTCTAATACTCAAGTTTATGAATGGTAATTCATATTGAAAAGAGAACAGTTATTTACAAAAAGTTAGAAATAAATAAATGAATTATTGAACCATGAATTAGATTTGGGAGATAAATTGTATATACGCTACCGTATTTGTTTTATCGTTTTCCAAAAACACTAATGAACATACCAATCACAAATGAAATATTTAAATACTTTCTTGTTTTAATGACTCGTAAGAATTTATTTTTGTTTACCAAATAGCTGCCTGTAAATTTCATTTTCTCTAGTTAGTGGCCTCGATTTCATAATACTAATCTCTAATCTGAACTAATTGCTGCAGTGCAGTGTTCGGATTACTGAAGAGGTTGAATTACAGTAAGTATTAGTAAATTTATTTAATACAAATGCTTTCTCACTGATGGAACAGAAAATATCATGAAACCATTTTTTAAAAAGTATAACGTTCATTCAAGAACAAGTGGTTTGAAATTTTTGAGAATAAGATGCTTCCTTGATTTTCTAATCACAGGCATCTAAAGCTAATGATTTCCTGTTGTATTGGCACAAGGCATGAAAGGTATTCGCTCTTTAGATATTTTTCGACCAAGGGCATATTTTTTTTTGTTTAGATATACCTAGCCCCTTAGTTGTATTGTATATAAAATAGTCAAGTTTACTCCATACTTCTCACGTCCTTTAAGGACTTTATTTTTATAACTATTTAAGCTTAAATATTAAAAATTTATTAGATAAAAATTATTATCGCTGTTATTCTTTTCATAAGTTGTATTTTATTATTTTTACTTCATTCATTAGTTGTATTTCAGTACTAAATTATTCTATCATTAGTTGTCTTTTTCTAGTTATTCACATTTTTGTTTAGTATTATTTTGTATTTTTATTCGTATTTTAAGTGCATTAAATAAATAAAATCATTAGTTTTATCATTATAAATAATTTCCAAATTGTTTTGCTTTAGCTTATAATTAGTTGCAGCCTCCACAACGTCCCAATAATTAAAAGTGTTATATACAAGTATTATTATTATTGTGTTATTTCAGCTTGAGCTGCCAAGTGTCTACAAATAAAAACTAATAAAAATAACTCGAAAATACTAAACAGTGTGAAATCAATTGGAATGATAGTAAATATTACCAAAAAAGAGAGAATTAATAACGGCATATTGAAATTTATAAACGTAAACAAAAAAGGTCCACTGACCCCACCTACATTTTTTGAAGTAATAAAAAAGGATATTTCGGTTGAAATGGCCAATAATAATAAAAATAATACTAACCTACTTAATTTTCTATTAACTAACCCAATATGGGTAGAATTTCATCACAAAACCTGGCTTATACTACAAAAACATAATATTTTTACCAAAAAATTATGAAATCAAACATTATTTTATGTAAATATTTGTTCACTAGTTAGTGAAATATAACAGCAAACATGCCTGTATTGGCGGGAAGAAGATTCAAAGCTTTTATATATTATATACTTTTAAATTATTAAATAATCTATTATTTTAAATTCTTTTACAGCACAAAATTCAGGAACTCGTACTTTAATTGTTTTATTTTTTTCAAAAAGATAGACATTTATTTATTTCTTTTTTTCAGTATAGGCATCTCTATTTTTGTTGCTATACAGTAATACATTCTTAAACCTTAGACGTTATAATATTTTAATACACCAGGATTTATAGAAAGGTTTTTTTTTTCTTTTTTATCTTAATATTCTAATATTGGCTATTATATTGAGGGATGAGGCTTAGTTCTCTAAATCTCAACCATCATGGACGTTATCACTTAAACCCATCTCCAAGCCAATAATTCGATACCACTCCCCTTTATTCTCAATTCGATGGCCGAGAGAGCTCTAATATAGATTTATTTTCAAGGCTCATGCCCCCCTCACTAATTTAAAAAAAAAAAGAAAACGAATTTTCATTGAGTGTTACAGCGTACACCGAACTCACGCTTTCCATCGTTCTCTTAGTAATGGCCCGAATTTTCACTAAATTTAATAAAAATCGCCTAGTATTGATTTTTAGATAAATATATATTATCCATTGATAATGAAAAAATGTAATCGAGAATATTGTTGCCTGTCCACAAAGTACTTTTTGGATTTAAAAGGGGGGAAATGCTCAGATATAGTCTTCAATCAAGAAATAACTTTTAACTACTGAAAAATCTAGTTTTGAAATGATTTTCGATAATGGATAGACGCGAATACAAAATATTGTTTAGGTATTACATCTTTAATATTGTATTAATCTTGCAGAAAGTATTACTTGTTTGTGCAATTTTGTTAATTATAAATTTTGCGAAAATACACATTTGAGGTCCCCTGATTCCAAATAAATACGTTTCACAAAATAGTTTGTGTTTAAACAAAATTCGTTTCAAATTGAAAATACTATATAGCACACCATGTGTGCAATGCATTTTGAGCCACAAAGATCGACTGCACATCGTGTGAACAATGATCTTGAATTGAAATTATCAGTCGGTATGGAAGAAGCGGCCGTTAGTACAGTACTGGTTTAAAACAAAAATTGTCCTAGAAGTGTGTAAATATGAAATTTGATGATGGTTCCTACTTTTTGCGATTGTTTCAAGGGTTATCATTCTGTACAATAAAAGTAAGGGTCATCCTTCCAGGAAAATTCATTATCTTGTACTGCTTTTTAAAAATTTATATTTATTTAGGTTTATATGCTTTTATTTTTATTTATTTCATTTTATCTATAATTATATTCTTTTCTTCATTATTGAACCTAAAATAAGGATTGCTACCCAATTATGTTTGGAATAAAAGGTGTTTAATTTAATTATGTGTTTTTATTTATTTTTTAAGTTACATTTAACGTTTATTTTTTTATTAAGAGCCACTTTCTAGAATCAATTGTCCATATTATTTAAATTATACTCTGTGTATAGATACACTAATCAAGTGAGCTGTAATATGAGGAAAGTATTAAATGTTTTAGCTATAAATATTTTAACAGGGCTAAATGTCGCATTAAAAAAAAAAAATCTTTATCTAAAGTACCTTTAACTTTTGTTTATTAGAAATAATTAACGATGTTGCAACAACAATACAAAATGTATAAATTTGAATTTTGAAAGGGTTCAATAATTAACCAAAGGAGGAAATGGAGCAATAGACAGTTTAGACGGGAAAATCCAGCACAGCGTGTCCGATATCTCCCGATCGTGGTCATATGTACATGGTTTTTTTTATGTTATTTCAGATAACACATATTTTTGGTGACCATCCCCAGAATCCAAAAAAAAAAAGTTTTTCTTTATATTGGCCATTTTTGACAAAAAAAAAACATATTTGCAATAGAAATCAGTCGCTTTGTTACTCCCTTTGTACAAATAAGATGATTGCACGTCGTGTGAGGAGGTATCCTCTCTGAATGTTTTTATTACGTGGGACGGATTGCACACCAGGTGTGCATTAAATTATTCCTATTATAAAATAAAATAAAAACACATTAATAAATTGAACAACATTCATTTTAAAAATAGTCAGGTAACATAAAATCCTTATTTTAAGTTTAGTAATGAAGAAATAATGTCATCATAGATAGAATGAAACTAATAAAAATAAAAGAATATAAACGTAAATGAACATTAATTTTTAAGAAGCAGTACAAGATTTTCCTTTTTTTCAATTATTCAACAATTTTCCTTGAAGGTTGACCCTTACAATATTAATATATATAGTGGATAAATCGAAACCAACATCAAATTTTATTTTTACACACTTCTAGAATAATTTATGTTTTAAAACTTAATAATAATTTTTGTGTTGTTCTAACGGCCACTTCTTCCATACTGACTGATAATTACAATTCAAGATTATTATGCACACGGTGTGCAGTAGGTCATTCTATCTCGGAAATGCATTGCACACACGGTGTGCAATTGGTCTCGAATGGGTTAAGTTAAACTTGTATTCTTCGCAAGAATAAAGTTAGTATTAATTATTTTACCCAAAGTTTCAGAATAAATAATTTTAAAAAAAACAACAAGCTGCTTAAAAAGCTGTATTATCATTTGTGTAAATTATTTTTTTTCCCACCCTTTCCCACACCATAGCTGATTTTAATTGGTATTCGAGCAATGTCCCTTATTACAAAAAAAATACAAATATTTTATTCAACGTTTCTCTACTGATAAAAATGAAATGTGGTAAAGCCGAGGATTATGATACAGAGCAATATGACAAAGTACCGCCTTCATCATGGCTCTTCACTGCAGCTGACCGAGAATTAATCGTCGGCAGGAGGTGTAACTTGTGTCTCTGCTACAAAGCTTGTGATATTCACTGCAATGCACAGTGCGGTCTACAACGGACAAAAAAACCCGGATTATTTTGTGTTCTGTTTTAAATTTCACAGTTCATTTCAGAGATGTATGTTTTTAATATAACTTTTTTGACAAATTGAGTTTTGAAATTTCTCAAAAAGAGATAAAAACAATTATTTACAAAGGATGTGCTGCCCAACTCTATTGTGTTGCTAAGCACATACTTATATCTTGTCAGATATTTTTTAATATTTTAATTCTTATATAATATAGGTATAGCAGATTAATATATAATATTAATATATGTCTTTTTTGTTTTATTATTTTCGTTCTATTATTTTTTTATTAATATACTGTTTTTCATATTTTTTCTCTTAACCAAATATATCTTTAAAAAAACACTACAATTATTTAGAAGAATATAACAATGAGCATACATTAAATATTTAAAAAAAACAAGTAATATATATGAAATAGAATACATAAAAATAAT
>NW_027113124.1:141362-150503 GCF_000696795.3 Halyomorpha halys | reverse complement strand
TATATTATTAAGGTGTAATGACCATCTCCCATTCGTTTTAGTTATATATATATATTTATACTACTTCACTTACTAAACAAATGGCATAAACTTCCAAATTACTACAAAAGACTTATGTATGACTATAATAAAGCCTATCTGGACATACGGAGTTGAGCTTAAGGTCTCCACTTTTATTAAGCAATAAAACCATACAGTAAAATACCCCGTTGGAAAAAAAAGTCAGTTATTTTACCCCAATTTTTTATTACATCAATGAAAACTACGTATACTTACTAATCAAAATTTATGAGTCTGCCAAGTATAGTTATGGGAGAAAACAAAATGGCGGCTATTAAAAATTGTTAAAAAAATATAATTTTTCATTCGGAGATCCAAATCTTTTAAACTACATACACCACTAGAAAATCTAATAGCAAATCATTTACGTTCAATAGTTCCCGTGATACAGTCTTCTTAAAAAGCAACCAATTTTCAGTTTTTCATGAAATATATATTCAATATTTAAAAAACAGCATTTTGTGAATTCATTATGGTAAATCTTTATCTCATCTTACAATCCAAAATCTTTCGTAAAAACCTCAATGCTCCTTACTTTGTCACAAATAAAATCATCCTTAAAGACCTTAATGTTCCGTATGTAACCGATCTAGTCCGAACCAGATATCAATCCTTCCATTATAAACTCCCTAACAACCAAAACCCTCTTGTTTCTAACCTTGCTTCTTCTTCTATTCCTGACAGTTATTCGATGTGCCTGAAAAGATGATGGCCTCGATACTTTCAAGTGTAGAAATATTATTATTAATTATTACAGGATAACTACCGCTAACGTATTCATTGTCATCTTTCGGGATACATAGATAATAGGTCTGTGAGTGATTCGTAACTGACATGTTCCAGTAGATTCATTGCTACACATTGAGATATTGAGATAAACTGGTCTCCATGGGAACTTTCTTAGAACATTATGAATAAACATGGATTGATTCGCTATATTTTTACTAATTTTTGTTGGTATGGCAGCGGTTAGATTCTCCACTGAAGTAGAGTGTTTGCGGCTTTAGCGCACTTGCTCAGCCTCCACTGGCTCATTACCAGTGATGCGGCGAGAGGGATGCGCTGGGATCTTTTGAACTCTGTTCTACCCCTCACACGTGGGGGATAGAGTGGGCTCAAGGATCCTCAGGTCGATTGTATATAAGAGTGTAAATGTGACTAGAGATTATATTATTTTTTCATTATGTTATTTTATTTATTTATTTTTTTCCTACACATAGTTTGATTATGTTCATGTTGTTTATTCTTCTGTTTGTATATGTTTTAAGAGAGATTTTTTTTTTCATTCATTTATTTATTTTTATTCTTATTTTATTTTACTTTAGTATGAAAGTGATTATTAATCACTATTACCTATTGCCCACAATTATGTGGCAGATTGTAATATCTATCAATAAATAAGAAGTATTTTAATAAAAAAAAAATTGTTGGATATTATTGAAAAATGATATTGGTTATGTTTGAAAGATAATATACACATCATTTATCTACTAATCTACCAGGAGATATACATTTATTAGAATTATACGAAATAGTAGTTTTTTAGGTTTTCAAATTGGTTTAAACCACCTTTTCTTGAAATCTGGCCTAATTTGACATGTACAGTACAAGGGGACTATCATAAATTACACTTAATTAAAAATTTTAGCTTTATACGAATTATCTCTAAAGAGCTACAATGATCAGGAAATGAGTGATTAGGTAGTTAAACAATTACAACTAGGATTTATTATACAGATTAGCATATTATATTTAATGGTTAAGCAATCTGTGTTCGCTTGAGTGAGTACATTTTTATTTTTAAGCATGGCTGTCGGCACTAAGTAATCCTATTAACATTCAAGCTCTATTATCTCAAATTTGACAAAAAATATCTTGTAATTTCGATTGATTTAAGTTCGTCTCTTATTTTAGACTTTACCCGATAAATCATCTGTACCGCTACAACTCATAAAGGGTAAGGAGTTCAGTACATTGTAAGGAAGGACTGTTTCTTGAACAACTGTTATACAAGGAGGTGATTTGTTCAACATCACCGCCAGAGTTATCCTGAGTTGAGGGAACTAACTTTATAAATCACTGCATTGACTCACGGTTACAGTAACAGAATAAATAATTATCTACCACTCCCGAATTCGAACCCGAGTCTAGTACTTAGTAGTTAGTAGCACTGCACCTTAATCACCGAGCTACTCCGCTCCATTTTCTTTCTTAGTAGTAGATTTCTATAAATCATAGCTACTATTAAATGCTAAATTCGAAAATAATTCATCCATTGTTCAACTTTTTCGAAAGCTTTACCTCTAGTGACTAGTTTTTGTTTATGGTAATGACATTAAAATGAGTGACCAAAGATTGTAAATACATGCATCAAATTATTTAACCAGATAGCGTGAATGTTTTGAAACAAAATGAAGTCAAGATCCCGAAAATAACTGCATCAAACTTGTTTTGGCTACCCATCTGCGCTTATTTCAATTTAAGCTGTCCATCTAAGTTAAAGACTTAACCAATTCATAGGTTTTATTGCTTAAATTATACAGTAATATTCCAAGAATGTTTAGAACTATTAATTTGAGTTAAAAATGTGTAGCAGTACTGCTATCTTCCCGACTACCAAACAATCACAGCCTTCTCTAAATTCCAACCCCTATTAAATTTCTTATATAGAATATAGGTGTCTAGTAATTTAGGTACCCCGTGAGGACAGCTGAGTAGAAAATGGTGGTTATGTAAATTATATGATAGTTATATTTAATGTTTTATTTTCATTAGTTAATATTGTTTTATTTAAAGTGTATAGTTGTTTTTTATTATTATTGGCCAGAGCTCAGATTATTTTCTTTTTTATGGTAAGTTATATATTTTATATTAATTTTAGCATCCTAAAACAAAGTGTATTTGACGAGTGGATGTAAATTTCCTTTTTTATTTCATAATAGATATGGAAAATAATGTAATGTTTTTTTTTTAGCGAAAAGCTCAACCGATTTCCAATTTTCATGTCTGGAATTATACAAACCCGAGGGTTATCACTAAACATTTGTAGCCCACTTATAATTCATTTGTAGGCCACAGTGAGTACAATTCTGGATTAATATAAGGTTAAGGATATGTGAAAATAAATTGTAATACTTAAGTGATGTTTTCCAGTGGTGCAAAATAACTACTCATTACGTAAACTATTACTTAAAGTTAGTCATCATTAAGTATGCAGATTTACTTATTGTATGTGTTAAATACGGTTCCTGATAATATTATATTGTTTATACGAATGAACATGATTCAGAATGAATTTACCACTCCCCCTCGCCCTTTGCGCGTTCAAGCGGTCAAGGATTCTCAAAATCGGGGCGCGGTGAACCTGACAGGTACACAGGCACATGATGCAAAAAAACTCTTAATGTCTCAAAAACGCCTTATTTAACTAAACAAAAAATTACCAATCATTTTGAGACAATCTGAGAAAAATTTAAAACATTTCTTATTTTTTATTTAGGTACAAAAACCAAAACAAGTCAAATTGCGGAATTCGCATATCATGGTTATGAATATAAATCAAAATAGGACGTTTTATTCTCAAAACAAAATTCGAAACGGGTCAGACATGAAGCTGAAATGTGTGGGTACAAAAATCAGTCGAAGTCTTCGTCCGATGAAGGATCGCACGAACAGGCTGAAAAGCAAGGTTGGAGTGGTTTCGCACGGTAGGGGCATATTCATTGGTTACATTTCACACAGTAGTAGTTCGTGAGCCCACGTATTCCTGTTTCCACCGTGCAATCACAACATCTGAACCTCTTTTGGGGGTGGGGTGGGATTGATACTGGAGGATCATCAGCCAGGAGGAATCTCTTGAGACGAATTTTCAAGGTGTGAGGGCCGGATGTCAGCCAGCTTCTTTGCTGAAATTGTACAATACACAGTTCATGTTACAATTCTCTGAGAAAACCTCTTCTTGGAATTTATTCCCAAGGTGAATAAGCAAGGAATTGATCCCTCCCAAGTTCAACATAGTGTGGATATACTTTAAAAAAAAGAAAAGTATCTGATGTGAGAGTTCTCTCAAGGTGTAAACTAGTCTTAAAATTATTGGAAAACAGCTTCATCTTTAATTAACCCTAACTCTGTATTACATCAAAATAAGAAGGGAAAATAACATCCATAATATAGAAAGATTAACACGTATTCTAATTTTTTAATGGTGGGTTACTTAAAGGGAAGGAACTTTTACAAACTATAGCTCAGCACTTGAAGATGACAATAGCTAAGCTATTTAAAAAAAAATAGGATATTTAAAAATCTATTGGGAGTGGGGAGCTCATTGGATTACTAACTGCCAGGACACGGCTTCAAATCCAGCCGGGTAGATAATTATCGTCTATTTCACTGCAGCCGCTTAGTCAGTCCTCTGGGATGGTGCAGCAAAAAAAAAATAAAATAAAAAATAAAAATTAATTGAATAATTAACAAAAGAATAAAAAAAAGAAAAAATTGGTGATCCTAGGGAGTAGTGGCATGGGCAAACCCCAGTGCACTACCCCACTGCTCCCGCACCCCGTATGCCAGAGATGGCAAGGGAGGGGGATAAAAAAAAAGTCCTCTGGGTTCAGGAGCCCTCCCGGATCCACCCAGCCTCATAAAGGGAGTACCCTTATTGGTGAAAAAATCTGGCAGTCGAGCGTGATTCTGACCATATCACCTCCTTCAAAAACCGTTGGTCCAGCAACAGTACTTCCTTAAAAAGTACTGTACCCCTGACTCTTCATGGGTTGTAGCAGCAAATTTTATTTTTAATCTATCATGATATTGCCTATGAATGATATTGCCCCAGAAACACATATGTTTCGACATATCCTATATAATTGTGCATATATTGTTCACACATTTTGTAGATGAATCTTTTGTATAACCAGGAGACATTATTTTATTTATAGCTGAATCACGAAAAAGAAGGAAACAATGGCTAAGTTATTTTTAATAATAGTTCAGCAAATTGGACAACTGTGGGACGAGATAATGAAATTTCAGTAGCCTAAGCAATAATAAAACCAAGCCATCCTTTAATATTATATTACGAAGAAATGTCCCTTCACAAAATAGCAGAGGGGGAAAACCGGTTCGACTTGGCTAATTAAGTAAAAGTTCTAATAGACTAAAAAAAAATCTACAAGACGAAAACTACCCTTATAAATTACAACTATAATTATTAGGAATTATAATGTTGTTTGACTATTTAAAAAAATAAAATGTTTAAGATCTTATCTCATAAATGATCTTTTAAAAGTCCAATTCCTCACCTAAATAAATCATTTCCTATGAGCCATAATATCTAAAAAAGCACTCACCTAATGTAGTAGCTAGACCAGGGAAATCTAAAAAGTTCCAACATAAAATTAGGATAAATTAAAGAAATTAAAAAGTCACAGATCTAGAGACTTCAAAAGTTTTTCGTTTGAGTTATTGTGTAAACTTTCTAACAGCTCAGTACTGCTTGCTTGTAAATTTAAGTTGCGACATCAGTTTGATACAAAAAAAAAAAAAAAAAAAGACTGTAGAAGGTTGTTGGAATAACTTTCCCCTCTAACTTTAGGAGCACAGGGCTTCGCGCAATTTATATTTATATCTAATTATATGTTTGGTAATTTTTTTTTATCTAATATCTATTAGAATGGTACAAATATATCAATTTACACCATTACTACACATATCGTTGAATTATTACTTCAATTATGTATTAGTAAGAGTTACGTCTATTTTCTTGTCTGTCAGTAAAAAATCAAATTGACATAGGAATAGTTTGAAAAACGTGTAAAACAGAACACTTTAGTAATTAAAATAAAACCAGAAATATAATACAATGTATAAAAATACTCAATTTTGGTAGTCGATTAATTAAACCAATCTAACAGTACTTTCGAATGCCCAGTCAAATTGCAATTCAATTCGAGTTGGGTAGAGTTCATGGTATAAGGAGATTGAGTTATATATAGCCTAGTGTGTTTACGACACCAATAAATCTATTTACAATAAATAAATGGATTTCAATAACGTTTCTCCTATTTATTTTTTTTTTATCCCCTTCCTATCATTTCCGACATATAGGGGGAGGGGTTATTTGCAGGATACAACCACATTTTAATACATTGGTGGAGGGTCAAGCATTTATTTTGGGGAACCTGATATGATACAGGATGTAGAGAAACTACCCAGTAGTAGAACTCTAAAAACAGTTTACAATATAAGGTCACGAGGCCATCTTCTTTTCAGGTGCCTTGGAGGATTTCCAGGAATGGAAGAAGAAGCAAGGTTAGAAACTAGTGGGTTTGGGTGGTTAGGGAGTTTATTATGGAAGGAATAATATCGGATTCGGGCTAGATCGGTTACATAAGGAACATTTAGGTCTTTATGGATGGTTTTATTAGTAACAAAATAAGGAGCATTGAGGATTTTACGAAGGATCTTGGATTGTAAAGATTGGATACGAGAGGAATTCAAAGGTTTAGTGGAGCCCCATAGCTCAACTCCATCTGTCCTGATGGGCCTTATTATTGTCATGTAGATCAGTCTTTTGTAATGAATTGGAAGTTTAGACCGTTTGTCTAGTAAGTGCTGTAATAGTCGGAATCTACGTGCAGTTTCCTGTCTTTTCAGTCTTGTGTGAGGATTCCAGGTTAGTCGTGTGTCAAGATGTAGTCCAAGATAACGAATCTGTTCTACAGGGGTAAGAGCCACATTATTAAATGAAACTGTAGTGCAATCGATAGGTTTACGACGAAGGTTAAAGGTGATTTGTTGGAATTTATCTTAATCCTCCAATTTCGACACCATTCTTCGAGGATTGTGATATGGGACTGGAGAGTTTGGGATGGAATCAAGGGGTTATTACTAACTTTGAGCACACATGTGTCATCAGCATACGTGGTAAGGATAGTGTTGTTGGGATGTCAGCTGTATAGACGGTGTAGAGGATGGGACCAAAAATGCTACCTTGAGGAACACCAGCGGATTGAAAATAGAGGGATGAATAGGAACCATTGTGGTTTACTTGGAACAAATAATTTAAGTGCACACAACACAGATGTTATAAATTAATAGCAAACCAACTATTAATATTATGTTATATATTAGTAATTTTGTAATGAAGAAATGTCATAGGTTTAACCACAATACCAAACAGAAATTTAGTTGTTTAATTAACAAACAGAGGTATTAAAAATAAGCATGGACCTAGTTTGCCAGTTATCAGCATTATCAGATAAACCTTAGAAAGAATGTTGTTAAAATAAATGTTTCCTTATTTTAGATAAGTTGTGCGTATTTTAACAATAGATATTATATTTTAAATGTTGACTAATAAAGAGAATAGTTGTTCTATTACATATTAAATTACAATAAAACATTTTAGTAATAACAAGGTAATTACTTATCAGTATTTTACTTTTAAATTATTGTTTGGTATTGTAGTGGCGATACCTATAAGCTTGTTTATTTTATTCATATAAAAATTAAGAATAATTGCTATATGTGGAGATTATTAAATAACATTTGTTTCAATATTCATATACTAAGTCACATCGGGAAAAAAAAATTTCTTTTTCCACCTATACGTTTACAAGAATGCTATTGTTAGGTTTAAATAAGAAATATTTTATCAAAAGGTAATATCTCAAATATATAAATATTTTCGACATATTAAAAGTCTACATCTAAACATTATTCAGTCCCCTCTTTTTTAAACAGGCGTTGAAAATAAATATTTTCCATGCTAATTTATCTTTTTTACAGGACACGCCTTATGATTTATGAAATTGAATATTATTTACTTTTTGATAGAACGTTTCTCAATTATTTATTGAATGTACTTTATTACCGTTAATTATAACAATGGAGCGGAATTAATAAAATAATCCTTGCTATTGACGAGTGGAACGAACAAAAATTTGAATGTAAAGGGTCAGGAGCCAATTGCTCAAAATTTAATGTGATTAAGGAATGCTCTTTCTTCATTAAATTTTCGTTTCATATTGTTAGAAACGCTTACCATTTCAGAAAAGCTCTCATAAAAATTAAATATTTTAAAACGTTCAGTGAACTTCCCATCGTTTATTAATAACTTACTATTTATTGAGTGCTTCAGATTTAGGGAGCTTTCCTCTTTCTGGCTTGTTTATTAATTCATGAAATAACTACTTTACTTTCATTTTCCAAACTTTTCTTACGATGAATTATCCGTTACTTAAACTATTTCATTTTTTTAATAAAGATTTCTAGGCCTATTATTTATGTTTTATTGTACCTATATAAATTAATTTACTTTTCTATACTATAGGGTATTTGGATAGGGGTAGCTAAGTGGTAAGGCGCTTGCTACTAATTCTATGGACTTGGATTCGAATCCAGCTGTGACAGATAATTATCTATGCTATGACTCTAACTGTAAATCAACCCTGTGGGTTCGGGAGCCCTCTGGGGTTCCATTCAGTCTCATAAGATGGGTACCGCTAGCGAAAAATCTGACGGTCGAGCGTGGTAATGACCAAATTAACTCCTTGCACAACTGTTGGTCTTGTATTAGTACTTCACTTCTTACAAAGTACTGCACTCATGCCGTTCATGGGTTGTAACGGTAGAGATTTATTTTTATGGTTTAAATAGCCGATCTAATATAAAAGAATAATAAAAAATGAACTTTCATATTCTTTTAATTCATTCTGGTCATATTTATATAACTTTTTTATGCCATATTATCATACTGTTTTGTACCTTGTTTATTTAGCCGAGATGAAGACTTGCAATGTGGTTCGAAACGTTATTTTCTAATAATAATAAGTCACTAATAAGCTAACTTCAAACTTTAAATCTTTTTTTTTTATTAATTCAACGTTAGTAATTTACTCTTCACCATGACGTAAAAATTAATTGCTCTTATATATATATAGGAGATTGAGTTATATATACCCTAGTGTGTTTACGACACCAATAACTTTTTTATGGTAAGTTATATATTTTATATTAATTTTAGCATCCTAAAACAAAGTGTATTTGACGAGTGGATGTAAATTTCCTTTTTTATTTCAT
>NW_027113124.1:139731-140267 GCF_000696795.3 Halyomorpha halys | reverse complement strand
TGTCGAGCATTTTTATTAAGCAATAAAACCATATAGTAAAATAGCCCGTTGGAAAAAAAAAATGTCTGTTATTTTACCCCAATTTTTTATTACATTAATGAAAACTACGTATACTTACTAATCAAAATTGATGAGTCTGCCAAGTATAGTTATAGAAGAAAACAAAATGGCGGCTATTTAAAAATGTTAAAAAAATATAATTTTTCATTCGGAGATCTAAATCTTTTGAACTACATTCAACACTATAAAATCTAATAGCAAATCATTTACGTTCAATAGTTCCCGTGATACAGTTTCCTTAAAAAGCAACCAATTTTCATTTTTTCATGAAATATATATTTAAAAACCAATTTTGTGAATTCATTATGGTAAATCTTTATCTCAAGACCACGAGACGTACAGATGTCTATTGGTTCTAAAATTAAAGCTAGTTTAATGTGGTATAAAGTAATTAATGACGTATATTCGTTGGAGTAGTAGTTTTCATGATATTTACCAAAATAAATTAACAAGATTATGAATTATAGTTTTTCGGA
>NW_027113124.1:138511-139681 GCF_000696795.3 Halyomorpha halys | reverse complement strand
ATTGCATTTAAATTTTATTAATTTTATTGAAAAAATTCATTAGCTGTATACTTCCTGTACGCTCAGGTTTTGTAACTATAAAAATAGTTACAAAGAGCTATTCAATATCTATTAATTGCTCTTATATATATATATTAGAGCAATTAATAGATATATATAATTTCAAAATTATTTGTAATAAAAAACCTGAGCATACAGAAAGTATACAGCTAATGAATTTTTTCAATAAAATTAATAAACTTTAAACGTAATAAATTATATATATACAAGAGCAATTAATTTTTAGAGAAAATATCTGAAGAAGGATTGACGGTCCGAAACTAGGAAGAGAATATATTAATAATTATAAAATTAATACAAAATAAAAGATTAGTTGTATGAAGCTACCTTCTACTAGCCTAGAAGAAAAAAAAATCAAATAACATAAATTGATGCCTTCAAAACAGAAAATAATTTCATAAATAAAAATTTCGTTTTAATATTTTTGGTAGCTTTCTAAACGTGGTTATTAATTTTTTTTTTTTTTCAATTTTTAATATTAATAACCTGTTTAGAAATTTGACCCAAAAGACAGCATAAATACAGGACAGATAACAATTTTCTCAAATTGAAAACCTTTTTTTTTTTTTTTTTTTAAATTGTTCATCCTCAAACCAATACGTTGAAATTATATCCTTTGCTTTGTAATTTTAATTCTTCTGAATAGGACAATTTAAACAGGAAGTCTGAAATATTTAACTGCTTTTTGATCCAAATGAAACAGACCTCCAAATGACCTATCAATCATTCGGCATCTCTTGAGGAATGATAGACATTTCATAGCAGGCTAAAATATCTGTTTCCTCCAAATACATATTGATTCATTTGAGGGGAGCGATTCTGTGACACGCGGATGTCAATCAGATTTGCTAGTACAGGATGGGATATGTCGTGTCTGTCCATGTTGATGCACGGCTGCGGCTTATCCCGTCCAAACCAACATGCCCACTTAACCTTTATACTTATATATTTGCGAATATAATTACTTTTAAGGAATTGTCAAAGTAAGTAAATGATTTTATTTGAGCGAGCATATTGTCGAGCATTTTTATTAAGCAATAAAACCATATAGTAAAATAGCCCGTTGGAAAAAAAAAATGTCTGTTATTTTACCCCAATTTTTTATTACAT
>NW_027113124.1:134407-136551 GCF_000696795.3 Halyomorpha halys | reverse complement strand
ATATCATGAAAGCTATTACTCCTTCGATAATGAACATCATAAACTACTTTATAGCACATTAAAGTAGTTTTAATTTGAGTGCTAATGGACATCTGTATATCTCCTGGTTCCTGATAAATCACATTTTATAAATAAAACATTTTGTCCGAAAAAACTATAATTCATCATATTGTTAATTTAATTTTGGCAAAAATCATGAAAACTTCCACTCATACGAAAATAAACGTCATAAAATACTTTATAGCACTTTAACACAGTTCAATATTAGTTCTTCTCCTCTATGTGTTAAGTCTCTGATCCAGATCGCTCCTGTAATTGTAGGGAAGACTTAGCGTTCAAAAGTCACGAATCTGTTTTTTAGGGTAGCTGTAAGAGCCCAGGCCTCACATACAAATATTTTTCTCTTCTGGTGTCCATTATTCATATAATCGTTCGTAACTTCTCTCCATTTTATCCTATTTATACTTTATTTATTTATTTTATTTTATACCAGATCGGCCTGGTATGGGCTTTACATGGTTGTCATAACCGTTATATTATGTATATATTTTTTTAACAGTTGATTATGGGGAGTATAGTCTCGTGCAAAAGACACCGGTAACTATAAACAATGTTGTTATTAAAAGAAGAAAAAAAAAATAAAATAAATTGATAAGAGTAATGCTTCTTAATAAAAGAGGAATGTAAAATTAATAACAAAAATAATGATATTGGTACACTTAAATAAAACAAACAATTGCCCTCTAATAGTGAAAAGAAACAGGATAATTTGAAAAAGGGACGAGAGAGGAAAATAGAAAAAAAAAAATATAAATAAATAAAAGATAAAAATGAATAAATAAAATGAGTAATAATAAAAAGTAAAATTGAGGTAGTGTGACTATGAATTAATTTTATATCTATTAAAGCTTATAACAGAATGTCCTGCAGCACACTGGGCTTCAGTCTTCAGGTTGAAGTTGGATTTCCCAGGTTGTAGGTCTCAGTTCCTTTAACTGTCGGCAACTGGGAGTGGAACTTTATGAACCGTTTTTTGATGCGATCCTCTATTGACTCCATATGTAATTTGCGATGCAATTGGCTCTTTCTTATTGAACCAAGGAGCATTAACTGCGATTCTTAGGACTTTATTCAGAAAAGATTGTAGTTTTTTCCTTTTCGTGAAGGATGCCGCTCCCCAGACTTCACCGCCGTACATCAGCAGTGGCCTGAGAATTGTTTTAAATATAAGAACAGTTGTTTCTGGTTTTAGTTTGGAATTTCTGTTTAGGATATGATGTAGCATTGCTAACCTTATTTATACTTTAATGCAACCGTTGGAAAGCTGAATGTTAGGGTGGAATATTCGTTCAAAATAAAGAAATCAATATCAAAAGCTCCCTAAAAAGTTAATGCTTGCCACAATTAATTCTACATTTTGCGAGCCGGCTTTATAGTATTAATATTATGTTTTGTACAATTGATGTAACATTGAAGAAGAAAACAAATATTTTCGAATCCCTTTAAAATATACGATCCTCTAAGAAACGTCAATCCAGTAATATATTTACTAAATTAAAGCCAAGTTTTGATATGTTGTACAATGTAGTCACAAGAGCCTATGAACTTTACTTATTAATAATTCAGGAGCGAAGGAAGCTAAGATAGCTAACCCATAAACTCGGGAAGTAGCAAGTTTATCACTTTAGAGAGATAATATGCACAGAGGCGGAGTCAATTTCAATTCAGAAGTATATTGTCCTTTGGCCAATTGAAACTTCTTAAAAGTTCTTTATAAACAATAAAAATAATTTTCTTCTTCTTTTTATTGCTCGCTTAATAAGAAAATGAAGAACAATATTGTATCTAAAACAAGAATGAGTCTGAAATTTCCATATATACATTTATTTAATCTATAAATTTTCGAATAAATATTTTTCCAATACAATGAATAATATAATTTTAATAAGTTTTTGTATTGATTGGAGCAGAGGTTTAGCGGACGCTTCCTTGGTCCACCCAACAATACAAATATGAAACTCAGCTTCCCGTTTTAGGACACTCGGTTTCTAATATTAACCACAAAAGCACATCTTAGTACAAGAAAGCTCTCACACCTCGTACAAATATTCAAGAGAAATTGAATATTTTCACTATCAACATCA
>NW_027113124.1:126261-134357 GCF_000696795.3 Halyomorpha halys | reverse complement strand
AGAAAGCTCTCACACCTCGTACAAATATTCAAGAGAAATTGAATATTTTCACTATCAACATCATATCATATATACTGTATACAGTTCAATACCCCTTTTTTCGCACTGTTTTTATTATTTTTGTCATTTTTTTTTTTATTGTGTACTATTACATTATGTCATTTGCAGACGAATAGGGATCACAGAGCTTATTCATACCATGTTTAAAAATAAATGATAATGAAATAAGAAATAGAAAAAAAAATAAAATCCGAGTGATATTAACATTCACAAGTATATACATATATTACAAACATATACTTGTATATTGATACAAACAGATGACATTTATCCGGAAAAAACGAATATTTCTAATTTATCTGACATCCTTTATCTCGGATTGTAGTAAAAGAGCTTTAAAAAAAATAAAATAATACTAATAAAAAAATTAAACCTAAAGTAAAATAATATTTTAAATACAATCATTCCTATTTACTATATTTACATTCGGTCCGGGGAAACTTCGAACTTAGAACTGGTATTGAAAACCAGTAGAGGATGGGTGAGCGTACGAGCCACAGACGTGAGTGGAGAATCTGGCCATTGCGACTACTTCAATATAATTATATACAATAAGTCTCTGGATCAATGCCGTTTCACATTTCGAAGAGAATTGTAGAAATGGGTAATGTTGAATAGGGATTGTACTAGGGGATTAAGATGGAATGTGGTGAATTTGAATATAGTGAGGTATGATTGAAATGGAAAATTGAGGTCTGACGTAGGGTATTGTTGATTACATAGTAAGAAGCAGATTTTTCTTTTAACATTATAAGTCAAGCTTTGGAGTCTCCTCACTTCTTCGTTTACTGTCTTTCAGCCTGAATTCCAACTACGATTCGAAGTTTAAGATGTTACGTACCAGTGATTTCCTTAATACTAGGGCTTTCGTATCTTAGTATCTCGGCGTTTTGATGTGTTCCATATTCCCATATATGCTCTTAGTGATCTCTAGACTTTCTCTTATTACTTTCCTAGGTGCCTCCCATCATTCATTTAAATGTCTATACATAAAGAAGTTACATTTCGATTTTTTTTTTTTTTTTATAAAGTCTGTATTTTATAATTTCTGTATTAAGGTTCATCCTTGTTTTGTTGACGATTCTGCGTAGTTACTTAAAGTCGTATTACCAGAATTCTTCTTAAATATTTGGAGGCATATTAGTGAGTTTGATGCTTCTACTTCTCTGTTGCCTCCATTGTAGCAAGTATGATAATCAAAATGTAATTCGCTTATCTATTTTTTTTTAATAACTCTTTAGTTATTTATTTTTTGGAGAAAATTTTGCCACTCAAATTTAGCCGGCGGGGGGAGAGATGTTCAGTAACCAGCACGATAGCAGCTACGTTTCTAAATGCCCGAACTGTTGTCAAAGTTTTTAAGATTCCTGAAGTAAAATCATTTATTTAATGGTAATAATGAACTTATCTGTACTATTGCATCAGGGCTTTGTCGGGTAGATTTAATTATTATTTAAAACATCATTAATCACTTTTTTAAATATCTAAAGACATGTTTTTACCAAGACCAAACTTTTTATATCTTCTATGACATCTATGAAAAATAGTGTTCCAGTTAAATATTTAAAAGAAGGAACCAGCTAATTAACTAAAACTTTCAAAATAAATAATGAAATGTATTAAACATGACAATTGATCTTTGTCATCTATAAAATACTTCCACTAAAAAAGATAAATACCAACACTTGTCATTTAGGCGAGAAGATGTTTCTTTATTTTCGCTTAATTTAAAAACAAAAAACAAGTGTTCCAACTGTTACTAATGCAAATAGGAAGATAAATTGAAGATGGGAATTAAAACGGAATAATTAAAAAAAAAAGAATTAATGGTGTGCTGTCAGCTGTCCATTTGAGTTGTAATGGAGAGTAGGAAAAACGTGACAAATTTCTTGTCAGGCAAGCGTTAGAGATGCTTAATTCATTCGAGAAATTTAATTCGACCTGGCCATTAAATTTGAGGACCATTTAATTATTTATTTTTTAAACGTTCTCAAGGTTTAATTGACTGTAGTAATTTTCAATGAGTGAAAGAATATCCAAATAATATCGGCGCGTTTTTATTTTTATATTAATTACACAATATAAAATATTTATTTCAATTACAACACTTTTTGTAGAAATTCGAGTGCTAATTTAAAAAAGCAAAAAAAAAACAAAAAAAAAACAGTGAATATAAGCCTTGTTTTAAAACTGAACTTAAATTTCTGGGAATAATCATTCTAACTCGGTTTAATATTTTTTTGGAATAGGTGAATATTTACTATAATAAGTACTATTAAAATATTTTATGAATAATATTAATTAGTTCCGTATCAAATGTCAGTTTTCACATCAAAGTTTATTTAGTAAAACAACTTTATGAAATTAAAATATTTTTATTCAAGATATTTATCCTCATTTTCTATACAATTTACCCAATGTGCTATCAACTTTTAATTGCACAAATAATATATTGACGTTTTCGTTAATATATGAAGTCAGAAAATGCGTTTTTGAGCTCAGAACTATTTTCAGAAATTTCACCTTTAAAGAAGAAATCTGTAGGAGGTTAGTCTGGCGAATAAGGCGAAGGTGGAAGGACATCGTAAGACAGCTTGTTTGTTTGGTTGTTTAGTGGCGCCAAACTTCATTGGTCATCAACGCCATTTATATTTTATTTACTTCTTGAAGAAGTTTGTCGGGGGGTGCGGTCAGTAAAGAACAACATAAATAAACAAAACAATATTTATTTATTTTATGCCGACGTTTCGACCTGAGTTTCAGGTCTTCATCAGGGATAGTGGCGTGTAAAGGGGACGGGAAGATGCTTGAGCAGGTTTGGCGTTTTCCTTTAAGAGTATAGGTTTCTAGTAATTAAAAAATGCAAATTGTTGTTTTTTAAATCTTTCTAATACATTTTGTCAACATTATTGCAGTACGGTGTGGATGTTGTTAATGTTAATGTTGGTTAACATTAAATAGTATTTTCTACTACTTTTTAGCTTTATTGACCGCCAACCAGACTATCTTCCTATAATAATTCTTTTGTATGCTAGTTTGGTTTTGGCATGTGTTTCGGTATTTCGTCGATATTTAGCCAATGATCTGACCGTTGCCTGGTGTCATATGCAATCCACTTTGTATTACACGTGATGATCGTTTCCGGAAATGGCTCATTTTTTTCCTAGTAAGCAGTGGAACGTAAGCCTCATACGTGCCGCTCGTTACGTTCATGAGGTACCCATATATCTACATTTTTTGCTTTACCAATGGTCTCTAAGTGTCGAGAAATTGTCGATATACTTGTATCAATTTATACTTTAAGTCCTTTATCTGTTTGGTAAGGGTTTTGATCCTGTCATTGACCACCCTAAAGAAGCTAATAATATTTTGGATGCAAATTTGGTTTCGGCATGTGTCTCAGTCATTCGTCGATTTTTAACCACTTACCTTTCTCCTTTTTTTTTACAGAAACCTTTTCTCATATACACCCATTTATCATCATACGATTATGACGATCATTTCGATAAAAGATTCAGGTTTTTGCCTAATATGCAGTAAAGCGCATATATCAGAACACTTCAGCTGCTGCCACTCATAAGGTTCATGAGGTACCTGAGGTTCGTAAATCTACCAGTTTTTACTTTATGAATGGTCTGTGTGTGTCGAGAAAATGTCGCTACAATTGTATTCAGTTGTGCTGTAAGTACTTTGACTTTTTGGTAAGGGTTTGCTTTCACAGTATAACATTTATACGACTCTGATAATGCCTCCATGGACTAATGGAGTTGAGCTTTGGGGCAATACTAAACCCATCTTCTCGCATCAAATCCTTACACTGCTAAATCCTTGATATTCCATCTTTCGTCACAGATCAAATCATCTATTAGGACTTCAATGTTTCATATGTTGCCGATTTAGCCAGAACCAGGTACCAATTCTTCCAGGTTTCCATGAACTTCCCAACCACCCAAACTCATTTGTTTCTAACCTGGCTTCTCCTTCATTACCTGATAATCCTCCTAGGCATCCGAAAAGAAGATGGCCTCGAGATCATCTCCTCTAGAAATGTCATTGGATTTATATCAATGAGTAGATTCTCCACTTGTCATACCATTGTGCAACTTGAAATTTAATGGTTTTATATGTTTTAATACAATTGTAATTATCAATAAATAAATTTAAAAAAATATATTATTTAATACCTAACCACTTTGACACGTGAATAAATTTTTAATGCAATATTGGTTGTCAATTAATATCCACTAAAATGTTCCTGGAGTAGCATCTGGAAAAAAAATTGAATAGAAAAAAAATTGAAAATCAGTTATTAAAATTTAGTTTTTTATATATATGTATATAAGTATATATATTTATATAGGTATACAATGCTCATTAAAAAATCGTCCTACCTTAGGATTAAATACTGTTTATTTTCAAATATTTCAATCCAGGTATCGGGAAGCATCGTATTCGTAGTTATCACGATCCTCAACACCTATAATTTCTGTTGTCTTGACAGATTTAATTATTATTAAGCCCCTAAAGAATGGGGGAATAATTTTGAAGATGAATTTTCATCAGTTCAACTGCGGTAAGTAGTTTAATAATTTGTTGGTGATTAGGCACAGCACTGGCGTATACTGTTACTTGGAGCTTGAAAATAATGGAGTCCGTAATTACTTTTATAAACAACCCCAAGTTCTCAGCCCCTAATATTATAAAGAGTTTTTAACAATAAGGGACAGGATTATACGAAAATATTTCAAAATATAGCAATAACATTACGAACTATACTCCGTTCTAATACGTGCGATTTATTTCTTCCAGCAAAATGGATTTACAAATTCCTCAAGAGGATTAAACTTTTAGAAGAGTTTTTGGGCCTCATGCATCGATTGGTGTAATACTTTGCCACAGTGGGGCAAACCGTACATTTAGTACTGAAAAGGTCAGAAAATGAATATAATTAAGTTGTCAACTCTGATAGGTGAAAATGTTTTCTTCTTTCAGATCCGATAATGGTAATTAAATTTCAGATACCTGCCTGGATTCAAGTTAACTTTGGAATAGTAATTTTTTTTTTAACAGATGAAAAAATCTATCGTGCCAAAATAACATACAGAAATTATAAACATAAATGAAATATGTGTTAGTATATTAATATCGATTATTAAGACACTTTGGAGGTTGCTACAATGTGCAAGCTAGAACAGTACAATATGAATTAATTTCTAGCGATAAAACTAATTCAATCAACAAAATACAATTAACTACAAAATATTTAAGGAAATTAAAAAAGAAATAATTGAAAGAACTTTTGAACTGAATAATGATTGATATGAATTTACAATTAATAAATTATTAAAGTGAGCTAATGAATTTTTAATAAGTATGGAGTGAAGTTGATTAAAAAATACGTATAAAATCGAAAATATATAACGATGAGAAGCTGACTAGTAAATTAATTATATGAGGAAGTGCGGTCAAAATAGAACACAAATAAGTTGAAATAACTTATTTAATAGTAACAACGTTTCAGCCAGAATTTCTAGCCTTCATCAGGGCTAAGAACAAAGAACAAGATAACAACTAATGAATACAAAAAATATGAAATTTATAACTGTATATTACATAATACATTTAGTAAATATGATCTTAGTTAAAATGGAATGCTACAGGCGTGTAGAGCAACTAGTAGTACTCTAATGACATTTTACATTAGCTGGTCTCGTGGCCATCTTCTTTTCTGGCACCTCGGAGAATTGTCAGGAATGGAAGAGGATGCGAGGTTAGAAACTAGGGGGTTTGAGTGGTTAGGGAGTTTGTAATGGAAGGAGTGATATCTGGCTCGGGCTATATCGGTTATATAGGGAACATTAAGGTCTTTATGTATGATTTTATTTGTGACAAAGTAAGGAGCATTGAGGATTTTACGAGGGATTTTGGATTGTAAGGATTGAATACGAGAGGATTTCGAAGGTTTAGTGGAGCCCCAAAGCTCAATGCCATATGTCCAGATTGGCCTTATTACAGTCATTTAGATTAGTCTTTTATAATGTGTTGGAAGTTTAGACCGTTTGTCTAGTAAGTTCTGTAATAGTCGAAATCGACGTGCAGTTTCCTGTCTTTTCAGTCTTGTGTGAGGAGTCCAGGTTAATCGTTTGTCAAAATGTAATCCAAGGTTGCGGATTTGTTCGACAGGGGTAAGAGTAACATTATTAAATGAAACTGTAGGACAATCGGTAGGTTTACGACGAAGGTTAAAGGTGATTTGTTGGAATTTATCTTAATCCTCCAATTACGACAACATTCTTTGAGGGCTGTGATATGGGATTGGAGAATTTGGGATACAATTAATGTGTTATTATTAACTGCGAGCACACATGTGTCATCGGCCTACGTGATGAGGATAGTATTAGGTTGGTTGGAATGTCAGCTGTATAGACGGTGTAGAGGATATTGCCGCAATAACAGTCGGAATCCAAACTGGCGATCATGGATTATATGATTGGAATCCACGATGGGGTATAGGCGTTTCAAAATAAGTTTATCAAGGATTTTGCCTATGATCGGTGATAGGGAGATAGGGTGATAGGATGATGGGTATTCTTGAGGCTTTTGGGGTTTGGGGATCATTTTAGCTATAGATAATTTCCAGGGGTCAGGAATATGTGTGGAACGGAGTACGGCGTTATATCTGTAGGTGAGGAATAGAATGGCTTTCCGAGGAAGGAGTTTTAGAATGTGGGATGTAATTAGGTCGTATCTAGGAGCTTTGCTGGTAGATAATCTTTGAATGATACTAGATATTTCAGAAGGATGAAATGCTTTAGGTGGGAGGGTCATTTGGAGCGGAATATTTAGTTCTGCTTCAATACAATCTAGGTGAATTGGGTAAAGGATACCAGGATGTGGAATAAAGGTTATAGAGAGGTGTCGTCCGAATGTTCATGATTGTTCTGGTCCAGGTTTGGGATTCGGTGAGAAGTGGGTGGTTAAAATCTTTAAAATTCAGCAGTTTTTTAGTGGTCTTCCATAATGGTTTGTCAGTAGTTATAAGATTTTCAGTGAAGTTAATTAAATTTTGAATTTTCTGATTTCTACTTTTAGTTTATTAGTCAATTTGGTGTAATAGGTTTTGTCAGTTGGATATCTGGTCCTATACCACTTCGATCTTGCTCTGCGTTTTCCCTTAATAGGATACGAATATGCTGTGGCAGGTTATTTTGTTTATTGTTATTGATCCGATAAGTTGTCAGTTATACTTGATCTAATTGATGATATGAATTTTTCAATAGCTTCGTCAATGTCTTGTTTTGTCTTTAGTCTAATGTGTAAGTCCAGTTAGTTTCCAGGTCACATTTAAAATTGTCTCAGTCAACTCTTCCTGTTATCAATGAATGGGTGGAGGGCTTTGGTACAAAGCTTGAACGTAAAAATAGCAGAACTGGACTGTGATCTGATGATAGGTACAAAAGATAAAAAATAAAATATAAACAGAATACATAAAGTAAATAATTGTACAGAATAACATAAAAGTAATGAAAGATGTAAAAAATAATATGTATATATAGGTAATTGAATAAGTAAGTAAAAATTACATAGTTAAGGAAATAAAATAAAAATTTGAATTTATATAATGCAAAGAAATATGAATATTTTAGTTTATGAATAATTTAAAAATTAAAATTATGGAATGAAAAAATAAAATTGAGAAAAAGAAAATATACGTAACTACTGAAATATGTAACCATAATATTAGAATAAAGAATTTTTTTTAAATTTATTAAATGTAATTTACAACTGTACAAAATAATACAATAGGTAAATATGTTGTATGTTCCATATGCACTTGAAAATCTTGGGAAGAAACCACCTATTGGTGGTACTTCAAACATTAATTTAAATTAGAAGGTCCCATGGCCATCTTCTTTTCAGACGCCTCGGAGGATTATCAGGGATTGTTAAGGATAAAAGATTAAGAATTAATGGGTTAGGATGGTTAAGGAGTTTGGAATGAAAAGACGCATATCTGTTGTTTTTTTTGTAGTGAA
>NW_027113124.1:120989-125536 GCF_000696795.3 Halyomorpha halys | reverse complement strand
GCGCCGTGAGCGGCTAGACTCAGAATTTAAAAATACGTTATGAAGACGAAGAGGTATCTGGGAGGAAACGTTACAAGCGGGTAAGAAATAAGTAATCAAAAGTAGAAAATATTTAAAAGAGGAAAGCCTGTAAGAGGGTGATGACAAATGGTTTTAGAAATGTTAAACAATACGTTACAAGGATAACGAAGTTTCCGGAAGATACGTTATAAGTATTTATAAATTTAAAAACTATTAAAAAGGGAAAAACGTATAACAGGGTGACGACAAATGTTTTAGAAAAAGTTAAACAATACGTTACAAAGTGGGCAAGAAAAAAAAAAATTACAACTTCAATAAATTAACTATTTGGGAATATGTTAACGATAAGTTGTGCTTGTGTCTATATCTAATTGGATATAGAAGCTTTCAGAGATGGGTCTTTAGTCAAGGTTATCAACTGTAGCAAATATAGACGTTTTGTCAAAATCAAAAACACACAAACAAATATATGCTTAGCTAATTTTAATCGTAAGGTAATAAATCGAGGTCATTAAGTGGAGTACAAGCAGATATAATCATTTAGTGAATCAAAATCAGTTATTGAATGAGGTTCATAGAAGTAAGAAAGTGCCCAGTAAGATATTCCTTCTTTAGTTTTCTTTGTGATTGATATATTTATCAGTTCTTTTAGTAAATAGTTGAATAGATATGGTACCATACAGTTGGAAGTACGTTTCCTAGAAATGTTGTTTGTTTTGTCGATAAAATTAGTATTTTTCTTTTTTTAATCTTTTAAATATCTTTTTTCTTTTCTAAATAAATTTTAGGAAAATTATAATATTTATGATAATTAATGATGTTTTTTATACTATGTTTCTATTTTTTATTCATAATATATAATACGGCTCGGTTTTTTCTTTCATTCTTTTTTTTCCAATACTTTCTATCTTCCCAGAAGGCCAATCCTTTCTCAAAAAAACATGCTATTTTAACGCGGCAAAAACTGGCTCTAAAAAATTACTAAAACTGAAAACTTAGCATCACAAATATCGTTATTATGAAAAAGTTAAAGCAAGCTTTTTCATCCTTATCACTGTGTTCTGCTTTCTAGGGTACTTGTTAGAACCCAGGTCTTAGAGGTGTATTTCTGAGTTGGTATTGTTGATCCGTAGCTATAGATTTGTAGAAATTTTTCTGAATTTTAGTATTCTTGACAGAGAAGGCTCTTTTTATGATTTTTATACTCTGGCCTGTCTCAGTCAGTTGATCATTCATTTATTGAAGTTATTTTGAATTTTATATTTATTATTTATTGAGGTATTTGAAATGATCTACATTCGGAAACGATTTGCCATTCACGCAAACCATATAAGCTTTATCTTCATTTACCAGAAGCCGATTTCCTCTACATGTGTGTGTGTGTGTGTGTGTGTGTGTGTGTTTTGCTTAATCATTAATGAGCAGGAATTATAAGATATTTGTACGTTTCAAAGGGTTATAAATATAACCGTAAAATTAGTAATTGGTTAAAATTTTCGCGTGAAGTAAACCAACACTTTGACTAGCTTTTAGCGTGAAAATAAATGTTTAAAAGCCCCCACACGTAAGTTGTCATGTCCAATTGTGTGACCTCGGTAACAGTATTCAGAAAGGAATTCTGTTTTTCACGATACATTTGACAACTGAAATGTATTTTAAGCACATATACGTTTTGGATTTTATTATTGCAGTTTATTTATGATCTTTGTTCACACAATCATTTCCTCCATATCTGTTCTTGATTGCTATAACATGTGAGTTTTTAAAAAATAAAATTATGAGCGCGTTGCCTGTGGCAATAATTACACTTAGTTGTGGACCAGATCAAACCTATTACATTGAATCTAAGTTTATGAATTATTGAATTGTGTGTCGCAGTGCTCCACATTAGATAAGACTACTCACTTCATTTATTAAATAGATATTTTATTTTAAATAATATGCCTCTTGTGGGTTTTTCAATGTCGGCTAGACCTCATAACTCTCTACGGATTGATTACCTTCCGATTGACATGTAGGATCGCTGACCTAAACAGAACTGAGAACACTGAGTCTAATTTGAAAGGAAAATTATCATTTTTTAATTATTTAAAAGTGAAAGATTTTAACATTTAAATTAAAAAACTGGAGTTGAGCTATGGGGCTCCACTGAACCATCGAATTCCTCTCGAATGCAATCCTTACAGTCCAAAATCCTTCGTAAAATCCTTAATGCTTCTTACTTTGTCACAAATCAAATCATCCATCAGGACCTCAATGTCCCATATATTGTCGATTTGGCCAGAAGCAGATACCAATCCTTCCATAATAAACTTTCCAACCACCCAAACCAACTCGTTTCTAACCTTCTCCCTCAATACCTAACAATCCTCCTAGGCGTCTGTCTGAAAAGAAGATGGCCTTCTCCTTTAAAAACTTTTTTGGAGTTCTATCAATGGGTAGATTTTCCACATGTTTGTATCACGTCATAATATCACTTACAGAAAATTTACTTGATGTGTATATATGTATACCTTTGTAAATAACAATAAATAAATTATTAAAAAAAAAAAAATTAAAACATGTGTTCTCGCCATCGAAGTTACCGGTTAACTTTACAATTTTAAATGATTCTTGTACTCAGCTGTTCAAGTGAGGTTCACGTGATGAGTTCTTAGAATTTTATTCAAAGTTTAAAAAGTTGTATATTGAATTTTTGGAAGTGACAAGGCGCTTGATAGTGCTCTTTCAGTTTTGAAATGCCGAAATTAAATATTTCTTCTGTGTTCTGTAAAAGGGGAGATACGGCACTATTGAGGATAGCATATTTTTATGTTCTTATCATAAAAATAGCAATATATTTTTCTTATTACATATTAGATTTATTTTTGAGGCCTGAAATGATTATAGTTTTTGGGACCCGGGACTCACACAATTTTAGGTTTTTGGGCAAATATATAAGTACACTTTTTTCATATATATACATATATATATATAGTTCCAACATCCTTTTTTATTTATTTTTTTTATTTCCAACGTTACAGCCAACCTAGTAATCAAGGAAAATCTTAAGTATAATTTCACATTATTATTTTTCCATAGATTTTGAATTTCAGAATATAAGTACTTTTTGGGGCTCAGAATAGATTTATTTTTTACAAATATTATACATTTTTTCCCGCCTATCGTAATTATATTTGGTAAGGTTGATATGTTGAGATTGGTCACTGTCAAGGTGTATACATATGGCAGTTAAACGGGGCAGTTAAACAGGGGAGTTAATGTGATAGTTCCTTCGCTGAATATCCTTGTGCTACCAACGATTACTCCAGATCCATTGCAACATTACTGTCACTATAGTAAATGCTGTCGTAACTGTAACAATCGAATAGCTGCACCATGGTGGCTAACACTTTTGCCGCAATAACAGAAATTGTACGATAGTACATTTTCAAGGCATATACATGTGACAGTACACGTGGCAGCTGCTTCATAACAATACTAGTACTATCAACTTTCACGCTAGAACTAATACGACAGTACAATCATGGCTGTAACAATAATACAGTTACAGTTATGGATTCTTCGAAAGCGGGTAAAGTGTGGGCGGTATATGTCGGGTATAACGGATATTTCCAAGGCGTGGGGGGAGGGGGGAGGAGGTATTTTTTGGTCGGGAGAATGGGCATCATTGATAATTAGTTAAGTATCTGTAACAGAGAAATTGAAATATTCAGTTATATATCATTACCTATTCCAAATCAATAACAATTTGAATCTTATATATGTGTAAAATAAATAATTTGTTTATAAATAGTTTAGAGCGTTTATTAAGGAGGTGTTGTAGTAATCGGAATCTACGAGCAGAACAAAAATGTTATTCATAAAATAATAAAATTTGTTAGCATATTTACCGGAACCAGCTACAGTGTTAATCATTATAAAAATATTATAATAAATTATTGAAAAATTATACGCAAACAACGTATCAACGGGTAGAAAGGCCTGCAATTTATACTGCAATATTAAACAGTTAATAGTGAGGCTGTAAAATTATAATTTGAAAAGTACTATATGGATATAAATTTTTATAATTATATTATTCCCGCTATTACTACTCTCTCACTTACCATATTTTTATAAAGATATTGCGGTGGAAGCATTAAAACTTTCACATTGATAAACTTTAAAACCAAGTTTATTTTCTATTTGCCTACTCTGCAGCTGAGAAAGGCGTATCAACTTAAGTCCTCGGATTCTACGTCTGTATGTTATCACTTCACAAGCCCTTGGAGTGAGCCAGTTGAAAACTAATTTGCATATTCATAATTTCATATCGTTGCTTGTGATAATTGAATTCAAATTTATAGTGTTTTGAATCCACTTCTCAGCTGTACTTTCTACATTCTGAGAACACTAGCTCTGAAGTTCAACTAAATCCTTTCATAAAGTAAACTTCTGAAATCTATTGAACTTGTTTTGTATAAGAATAATTAATTTTATTCCGATTTCAAAATATGGCTGACATAAAAAAAAAAAAAAAAAAA
>NW_027113124.1:117749-119789 GCF_000696795.3 Halyomorpha halys | reverse complement strand
GACCTATGAATGTGTAGTGAAAGATTTTTTATAGGTGAAAAAAAGTTTTTACCCGCTTTTAGTACCTCAAGAAACCCTTGATTAAGAATTTTTTAAAAATAAAATGGCCTTTGATTTCTTTTAAGAAATCTAAAAAACAGAAATAACTTCAGCACGACTTAACCAACCTACACCAAACTTGGCTGTGGTGTAATGCTCAATAAACTGCACACAAAGGGTGCGAACCAGATCTAATTAAAAACATAAGAATCGGAAATATAAAATAAAACGTATGAAATAGCTTTCTTTAATTGAAACTCATATTTCGTCCTTATACGGGCATTAAATCTAATTTTTGTTAATTAAATTGAAATAGCAGACATTGAGCTTTCCAACGATTCCAAAAACGTAAGAATTGGATAAAATTCAGAAGGGTTATGAACGAGTATATGAACCATAGAGGAAGAAAAAAAAATTTCTAAATAAATCAAAGTGAAAAGTTTCCAATTTATTTGGAAGATTTAAATGCACGTAAAGGTATTTAGTAGTTTGAGACGATACTAGAAACGAATATGATTTGTACAAAAACGAAAAAAGTTGTAGGCCTACTTTACCCAAGTCACATTATGTTTTTATAATTTTTTGTAAATACAGCATAATCTAATGGAATCAGTGATATTTTTTCTTATTACTCGGAAAGAGACAGAGCGATTGGTATACAAAAACTGTGAAAAAGCCTATACTTTCCAAATACCGAAATACAACCAAAACACTTAGTTTTGTTCATAACTTTTTTCTACTTTAGAATTCGAGGATTTTATTATCTTTATACCTTCCTATATGGAGCAAGGGGTCATTTTGAAAAAAAAAAAAAGAAATCGGTCCAGTAATTCAAAAGTTTATTGTGGACAAAGATTGGACCATGACCCTCGACATACATACAGATATAGAAATAAATAACACAAATACTTGCATAGGGTTAATTTCAATTTTCATAAATATTTTTAAAATTTGTATATCTGACACTAATGCGAATCTAAGACTTACTATTAACTCTCAATTCAACGAGTTTTAATAAAAAATATCGCTTCACATTAATCATTTCTCCTGATATACTTAGCTTCTGTCGGAAAGTTTTTCCAAAGCAAGATCGATTCCACTTTGACTTAAGTCTGGTATGATGATTGATTGCGGTGATTTGACTATGTTGTCTACTCCATACTTTTTTCAGTTATTCAATTTAAGTTCTGACTGTTAAATAAACAAAACTGTAAAACACCAAATTACTTTTTAAATATCCAGTACATAGATTAATTTAGTAATGGTAAGAACCTAAATTATAGTTCGCTGTATCTGAAAAATCCATTCCTGAATATATAATAGATAATGTAAAATCACATCAAAGTACAGCGTGATCGTTCTTGTAAATGTATTCATAAGTTGCTTTATAAATTTATTCAACAATACGGGATTCATTTAATAAAAATATACCTGCTAAATACTCAACAATATTTTAATTTATAAAACAATTATTTCAATTAATAAAATTACTGAACGCGAGCAAAATGCCTCTAAACTTTATGTGCCTTATTTCTGTTAGACAGCACTAGACGGAGTTTACAAAGCATTACAATTTATAAACAAAATTTATCGCGGTTGGTAGCGAAAATAGACCTTCTATACCTCGAATCATTTTTTATTTATTAAATGTATTTATTCATATGTAAAATATATAAATAAATAATACTAATACTTGCATGAGCTTTATTTCAAATTAACAAATATTTTTAAAATAAAAGTGCGGGTGCGGCCAAAGAAGAAACTCAAAAGTTCATCAAACTAATTAATATGATCCAATGTTTTGCCCCATGTAGAAGGCCTTCATTGGAGCTAAAAAAGATAAAAACACTTAAATGAGGTAAAAATAAATGAACAATGTAAATTAAAATATAAAAAAGAGATGTACAGTGAAACGTAAAATTAAATAATAATAACCAAAGGTTTTTTTTTGACAATTAATGAAAACTGAAATAACAACGTAATTTTTTTTTTTTTTAATAT
>NW_027113124.1:109647-116869 GCF_000696795.3 Halyomorpha halys | reverse complement strand
AGGTACAAGTGTGTGCAAATTATGTATTAGAAAAATTCAATTAAAAAAAAAATAATAAGACCGCTCCCAGATCTTCTTTCTATTAATACAATCATCGATCTTCCCAAATATTTTAATATTTTTTTAGAGTTTTCATAAGAAAAGATCGCTTTAGATAAATTTAAAAAAGTGGTAGTAAATGAATTAATTTTGTCTAATTTAAATAATTATATCACTTTTTTTATGCGCTAAGGAGAATTTGGTGAGTATTCTTTAAAACAAATAATTTAGAGGCTTTTCGCACACAACCAAAGCATATTTTAATCATAACGGTATGTATAATTCGTTCAATATCCCATGTCATATGGGTAGAGTTATAGCAGTTATCTGCGGGGTGGTCCGCATTCCCCTTGAGGCTCATCCCCATATATTCAGGGATCCTAATTTATTATTACTCGGACTTCGATATCTGTTTCAAATTTGACATTATCTTGTCAATATTTACTAAATTACATCTCATATTTCAAAAAATAAAACCTTTGAACAGTATTATAAAAAAAAAATCACGACTCTTCTAGAATACCACGAGTTGCTAAATGCCTATCTTAAATTCGTGTTTCGTGAAACTTTTTTTTTTTCTAACAAGGCTTAACAAATACATACAGACATAACCATTTTTCAAGTCTCGGTAATTTAGACTTTTGCCAGAGGAACTTTTAATGCATATTTCCTTTCAAAACATGGATTAGATCTTAGATTTTTTTCGAAATCGCAATAAATCAAGTAAAAGTAGAAGATAGAGACAATTTTGCATCTAGATTATTTTAAACATGTACGTTCTGTTTCTGCAAACCCACACATCCAAACCAGAAATCAAAGTTACTTTTTTTTTCTTCTATATAGCGAAATGAGGTTTATTATAAATGAATCGTGAAAAATTAAAGACATTTTTTTTTTTAAATTTAAATGAAAAACTATTAGTATGATAAACAAATTTCCTCAAATAGAGTTACAGAAATTCGGTTAAGTCAGGCATTGGAAACACTCAAATGGTTGATTCTAGTAAGTAGGTCATGGAGAAATTTTATTTCCTATGCCTTTGAGGTTATTAAGGATTGTCGAGTAAGTAAGGTTATGAAAGTTTGGATTTGTAAGTGTGGCGTTTACGGCCCGTAAAACGGAAGAAATTGGGGACGTCCTGGATAATTTACATTTTGATCAGAGAAGCATTGAGAATATCTGGTGTAAGCGAATTATGTTTTCGAGTAAAATTAGATGGTAAAAATAGTCACTCGGCAAGAAACCCATTTTTCTCTTCGATCTAAACATTTACTGTTAGAATATATAATTCAAATCCTGCCACTAGACCTATCCACGCCGGTATTCCACAAGGTTCAGTTCTTTCTCCCATTCTCTTTAATTTTTTTCTTCATGATATCATACAGTCTACAGATTTCGCTATAACTATGCTGGCTGACGATACAGCGTTTTTTTCTCATGACACTATAATGGTCAGAAATATACTTTGCAGGATCACTATCTTCTGGAACAATACTTTGATAAATCAATGCTCAGTCTCAACACCGAAATATGTATTCCAAAAGATTTTACCCTTAGACTTACCAGCAGACCCTACTAAACTGATTCTCAAAGGCAGTGAATTGCAATGGCATTCTACCAGTGAAGCACTAACATACCTTGGAATTCATCTCGATCGTCACTTTACATGAAATAATAATATCAACATAAAATGTAACCAAACCTTTACAAAATAAATGATGCTGTTTCACATTGTTAATAGAAAACCTGGAATAAAACCTGATACAACTATCCTCATGTATATAACATTAATAAGGACATTACTGATGTATGGTTGTGATGTGTGGGGAGCAGCATCCTGCATAAAAAGAAAAAAAATTGCATTCTAGATTCTAAGAATGACAGTTAATTCCTCCTGCTTTGTACGAAACAAACATTTGCATCGTGTAATGTAGGTGAATGATGAAAAAGATGATTTCATCAAAAAATGGTATACAAAATTCCACTTCAATCTACCAGCAGTTAATGTTGCAGCGGTATACAATTTACGAAATACAACCCCATCCCGAAGACGGGTTGATTCAGGATATCCTGTTATGAAAACATTATTTTTAATTTTTGTTATTATCTTTATTTTTTCTTATTTTGTTATCAATTTTTCAAAGATCATTTGATAGCTGATCTATATTATTCCTAATTATAGGGGTGTCTTTTAAACAAGACTATATCCTCCTATTATGAACTGTTATATAAAACAATCAAACTATTACATTAACCATTTAAAGCCAACCAGGGCCGGTCTTGCAAAAAAAAAAAAAAATAAAGCATAACCATAATTCAGGAGAAAATAGAATAATAGTAGCCGTCAAGAAATAAGGTGGGTAGGCGTTTTTGCCATTTTCGTGCACTTAGTTCCAAAAGAGGGATGGCCTGACCAGTTTAGCCTTTAAATCGTTAATATGTGCCAACGTCGACCATCCCATGTTGGATGACATCCACATTTCCACGTTCCGCTCAGTTGTAGGAATATAGGGGGATATCGAAAGCAAAATATGTATAATTTTTGTCTAACTGAAAATTTTAGATTATACATATATGGGCTTTATTATGTTTATTTTTTTCTATTTTGATTTTTAATTTTATTAAATATATCTGTTTCAATTCTGAAATTGGGAGCTAAAATTATCTACTGATATCATATTTAGTTCATTGATATGGATTCTTATATTAGTTTTTTTTTTCATATACATTATAATGTTTATTAAGTTTATCAATTATATAAGATGTTGCAACCATACATGTTCACTCCCTCGATCTCTAAATTTTTTTTAAATTTGCTTTGAATTCATTTAGGCTAGAACAGTGCCATGTTGTGCTTTTTTTAAGGCTATTGTTTATTTTCTAATCTTCTCCAGTTCTTCTCCAACGCACCTTATCATGGAATTACAAATGGAGTTAATTTTAATTTTTTCTTCTTTGTTTACTTGTTTTAGCAGTAAATGAAAGGCGTTAATCACCAATCAATTTTAAATTTTACAATTTTTTTTTTTAATTTCCTTGCCGTGTGAACTATACACAGCACAAGGACAAAATCGTTTCAGAATGTGATTTCCTTAAAGAAAATCATAATTGAGCAGTTCAAAGTAACTGTCATGATAATGACGCTTTAATAACGTCATTATCATGACAGAACATTATCATTAATTTTGGCCAGCCGTGGAAACTCAAATTATGACGACAAATCCTTATGAGAAATAGAATTTTAAAACGATTTTAATCGATAAGTTTGTTCGTTTTTTTCTCACTGTTTTCACGTGAATCGTCATTACTAGCAAAAACTTTTTTTCCAGTTTCTGACGATTCTCGCTTAAAAACGGAAAATAGTCATACAATTTTATACGTGTATTGCTTTCAGATTCTATAGAATGATTAAGTAATAGAATGCATTGGAAATTTTAGGGCTAGATGCGATGGAAAAGAACTAGAGAAGTTTTCATTGCAAATTTACGATATCCTAAATATATATATATATTATGCCACTATTACGACACAGCGAAAATTGAAGCAAATACAAGTAGAGTACCCTGAATATTCTCGACCCTAGGCCAAAGTAGCACAAATTCAGCAAACTTGGATTGCACTAGTTACATTTCAACGTGGTTGTTTTTTCTTATGACAATGTCAAATGTGACCTAATGTAATTATATATTCAAAACAATTGTCCTAATGACATTACGAATAAAGTGTAATAAAAAAGATATACATTCCTGAAGAAGAAAAAATATATTCGAACTTTGGTTGTTGGATTACATCTGGTTATTAATATTTATACCAAATTATTAATTTTTATCGAAATCTATCAGCAACCATTCACAAACACAATGTTCTCAGGAATTTGCATATAAGCTAGATATTATTATTGCTTGATTATAAAGTCATAAAATTGAGTTATAAAAAAAAATGTAACGGTTATGTAAGGCCCACCAGGCTAATTTGGTATTAAATAAATAAATACAATTAATTTTATGAATATATTAAATATGTAAATTGCATATAAATAGCCCAGATTAGATATTTTACAGGGTACGATTTTAGATTATTGGAAAAAAATGTAATTGACGAGTTAAATATATATATATACATACAAAAAAAGGAATCAGCATACTTGTTTCCTTTGTGATCTTTCTATCAGGATTTTTGACAATTTAATGCTTTCCTAAACGAAATGTCATTTAAGTATTGAATATGCATCAAAATCACAACTGTGGGAGTTCTGTAAACTAAGTCGTGGAATGATGGAGACATCGGAGATGTTGGAGATTACATATGTATTACTGGGTTCTACTGAAGGACTCCAATTGAGGTGCCTGATCAGCATTCAGGTAACGCGCACAGCCCTGTCTCGTACGCTACATAAACCCCGCAGTATTGTGACATATTATATCTATTGTGAACAACATATTTTTTTTCATATCTTATTGTAGTATTCTATTTTCTTATCAGAAAGAAACGAAGAATTTGTCATTTTTAAATAGATGCTCATACTTTAACGGAGTGAATTGGTTTGGTTTTCATTTCATTTTTTTTTTTAAATACTATAGATGTTAATAAGCTTTTCAAAAAGAAATTGAGGATGACTGTTTTCATCTTTTGAATAAAATACTCCTTAACCCGATTAATTGAAGGTAACGTGAAATTTCATTGTGGATTTTGAGATGATGCCATTTTTCTACACAAGAGGTATTTGCATAATTTTGATCTATTGATTTATTTTGAATCATATTAGTTTTGGGTTAGATCATTATACTATTATGTAATTATTCTTCAAGTACTAACTATTTTATAATTACATTTCAAGCAATAACTATTGTATAATTTTTCTTCAAGTAATTATTCTCCAGATAATTAGTCTTCAAGTAATAAATAGAATAAAAACTAAAGTTTGTTTAGTAAATAAAATGCCTTTTATAAACCAATTGAACAAATGAGACAGTAACTTGGAGGATTTTGTAAGTTATAAAATATATTTATTTATTTAAAACTTTTTTTTAAATAGTTTTATTAAATATAGTTAATACAAGCTACGAAAATAAAGTGAAAGAAGTATTATAGCTCTAAATTTGTATGTACAGACTAAAATTAAGGGGAAGAAATGAAATAAAATAAAAATAAATGATAGCATCATACAAAAAAAATGATAAAACAATAATTTATAAACAAGATAATAAAAATTAAAATTAAGTTAAATAAAATTAATACACCTGACAAACATTTGCACCTATATACTATTTATATTTAGGCTTGAGAACTGTGGACCTAACTTTCCCATCCTCATTTAGAAGGCAAAGCAAGACTTCAAGAGAGCCTAGCACTTTACTTCCAGCCACGTCACTGCTATTTGAACATAATAAAAATGGAAAAATAAATCGCATTGTGAATTTATAAACCTAAAGTAAGTGTAAAATTTTGAATTATTTATTTTTAGAATTGACATTACCTGCAGCATTTAGATTTGAATTGAAAATATTTCATTTTGAATTGGGTGAACTCTGATTTCAATAATCGGTATAGTTGTTACAGAATGAAATTATGAACTTTTTTATTTCTGCCGAAAGGTTAAAATGATGCTTTAAAATGATGAAATGAAAGACATTATTGATGATATCAAAATATTTAATTTTTTTTTTAATGTCACTTTTAATGTTTATATACAGTTTGCCATAAGGCTATAATTGATACATTCTACAAGCTGAATAACTATAGCACGACAGAGTGAGGTGATTTGAATTTTTTAAAGTTTTAAACAGTAAGTAAATTTAAAAAAAAAAAACCTACTCAATAAAAAGATAAGTAATTAAAAGCTAATAAAGTAAAAAAATATATAAATAATGAAGAAATAAAAAGTTAATACACTTGGTTAAAAAATAGGTAGTTCGTGGGTGTATCTTTTTAGTAATGTCTTGTAGTTTCCTATTTATTGTATATCTGGTGTACAGAGGATTGTTACTTACTACCCTCCTACATTTATTTTGAATGAACTCTAATTGTAAATACAAATATACTTCTAAATAGAGTCACAGGTACAGCTCCGGGCAGGAGACGAATAAGTTCTTGAGGGTACTAAAGTTTTGTACAGGATCAGTTTGGTTTTTGATGATAGTTTAGAATTTCTATTAAAGTAAGGGGTTCTTTTGCTGATGGTGTTTTAAGCTCTATTGCTCGGATGCACCTTGGTTTGTAAGAAATTGCCAATTGCATCAGGAATTTCAAATGGATGGAGGATTAAATCAAAAAACGATTCATGATGCTGCGCTCATGAAGTTTCATTCTCAGGTACCGACAGTTAAAGAAGCAAAGACCTAAAACTTGGGAAACCCAACCTCGACCCGAAGACTGAAGCCCAGGCTGCTGCAGGATATCCTGTTATGAATTCTGTAGTTATCGATTCTATTATTGACGTAACTTGTATTTTAACTTGTCTTTTTTTCAAATCTAAGGGTACTGGAATGGGCGACTGTACGTAGAGTACTGAACTTAGGCCACAACACGTTGTATTGTTGTATGACTACTAAAGAGCTATAGTTTTAATATGAAGGAAATAACCCTTTAAATGTATTCCAAATTCTCTAATTCCATATCAAAACCCTCCAAAAATGGTCCCGTAATTGGAGGATCATAATAAATACCATCAAATCACCTTTACCCTTCGGCGTAAACCTATTGCCTGCCTTACAGTATCCTTTCATCATGTTACTCTTACCCCCGTAGAACAGATCCGCTACCTTGGACTACATCTGGACAAACGATTAATCCTGGAATCCTCACACAAGACTGAAAATACAGGAAACTGCACGTCGATTTTGACTATTACAGCACTTACTAAACAAACGGTCTAAACTAACAATTCATTACAAAAGACTGATTAACATGACAATTATAAAACCTATCTGGACATAAATGGCAGTTGAGTTTTGGGTCTTCACTAAACCTTCGTATTCAATCCTTACAATCCAAAATCCTTCGTAAAGTCCTCAATGCTTCTTACTTTGTCACGAATAAAATCATCCATAAAGACCTTAATGTTTCATATTTAACAGATCTAGCCCGATCCAGAAATCATTCCTTCCATTATAAACTCCCTATCCAACAAAACCCTCTAGTATCTAACCTTGCCTACTCCTGGTAATCCTCCGAGACGCCTGAA
>NW_027113124.1:101795-103050 GCF_000696795.3 Halyomorpha halys | reverse complement strand
AACTTGGGAAACCCAACCTCGACCCGAAGACTGAAGCCCAGGCTGCTGCAGGACATCCTGTTATGAATTCTGTAGTTATCGATTCTAGTATTGACGTAACTTGTATTTTTTTCAAATCTAAGGCTACTGGAATGGGCGACTGTACGTAGGCTACTCGGCAGGACGACTGTACGTAGAGTACTGAACTTAGGCCACAACACGTTGTATTGTTGTGGCAAATAATCCCACTGCCCATATCTCAACCACCACACACACGTTTAATTCTCTTTCTTTTCAACCAAAACAAACTTCTCACAAAAATGCATCTTAAATAATGCAATTAAATATATTTACTGTGTAATTGCCAAATATTTACATATTAATTAATATATATGGTGTTAACACAGATTGTTGTTTTTTCTTCACATTAGAGGGCAATTGTTTGTTTTGTTAAGTCTACGAATGTTGTTATTAACTTTACTTTTCCCTCTTTTTAAGAATTATTATTTTTATCTATTTATTTTATCATATGTTTGTAAGTTATAACATTGTATCTAGTTAGATGTGTCTTATGTAAGTGCCTATACCCCCCCTCATAATCAACTGTTAAAAAAAAGTAACTGTTATATCAACCACCATGTAAGGCCTTCCAGGCCGATCTAATATTAAATAAAGTTAGTTGTATGAGCTTGAAAACCTGTTAAAGATTTGTTGTTATTGACCTACTGATTCTTTGAGATCCATTAATAACTATTTTTTAGATACGTACGATCCCCTTTTAGTGAATATGATAGTTTGTGTTTTTGATTCATTTTGTCCAATCTTCCATTTTCTTTTAAATGAACGAGTTTTTTAATAAAGACCTGTAAACAATTTAATATTGTTTCTATTCTATATGACTACGGATAAAGGTCTCGCAATCGAGTTAAATTTGCAAACATGTGCTATTATAATTTGGTAGTTAATCATTTCTTTACTCGATTCATTATGATAGTAAAACAAAAATAGCACAAAAAGTGCCTCAAAACTAATTGCATAAAGTGTGTATATGCGAGGGAATCCCGCTCCAACTACCAAACCAAAACAACCCCTAGACAAAATATAAACCAATCTTACGTACACAATTATTCCCTTACTATGAACCTTTGCTCCAGCTAGGCAGAAACATGAAACAAAACAATATTTAAAGAGCTATAGTTTTAATATGAAGGAAATAACCCTTTAAATGTATTCCAAATTCTCTAATTCCATATCAAAACCCTCCAAAAATGGTCCC
>NW_027113124.1:96012-100996 GCF_000696795.3 Halyomorpha halys | reverse complement strand
CAGTTTACAATATAAGGTCACGAGGCCATCTTCTTTTCAGGCGCCTCGGAGATTGCTAGGAATGGAAGAGGGAGCAAGGTTAGAAACTAGTGGATTTGGGTGGTTAGGGAGCTTATTACGGAAGGAATAATATCGGGTTCGGGCTAGATCGTTAACATAAGGAACATTTAGGTCTTTATGGATGAATTATTAGTAACAAAATAAGGAGCATTGAGGATTTTACGAAGGATTTTGGATTGAAAAGATTGGATACGAGAGTAATTCGAAGGTTTAGTGGAGCCCCAAAGCTCAACTCCGTATGTCCACCATTATAATCTAAAATCAAATTTACTACATGTATAAAAATGTACAGTTGTAAATTTCAATAAAGACATTTAAAAAAAGTGCTTTCTTTTGCACAATTCTTAATTTATTTTATTCCATTAAACTTTATACACCGCTCTTTTACCAGCAATAGCAATCTAAATTATCAATTCTGACACGAACACCTTACAACCGACTCAACTACATAGGGTATTCCGAACATGTAAAATAATAAAGTAGCAGAACAGTCTGGAAAATTGAAATAAGATATTCAGTACACACTGTAAATTACATCAATACTGGATAAAAATAGAAACGGTAAGCTAAGTAAATATATAATATGGAGAATGGAGGAAAACTAGTGATCATGAGGGTAAGCCAGGTCTCTTGGGTCGGCTCATCCCGTAATTATAGATACATAGATATATGGCCCTGAATGTAGAATATGCATTAAGATCCCTAACATTGTTTTTATGTATTTACAGTTGTAAATTGCAATAAATAAACTTTAAAAAAATATTAAGGAGCTATGATTACGCTTCTCTCAGCTCACTGACACTAATTTTATGTTAGTTGAGTTTCCGGTTCGCTATATTCAAAAACAGTGACATGTTACTTGGTTCTTATCATGGATGTTATATCACCTGAATGAAACTTTGCACAGTAAATAAATAGTTTTCTTATTTTCTTCTAAAAAGGGTTAGATGATTAAGTTGTTTCATTCAAAAGACTATAAAGTCCAGTTTATGACCTGCCTATTACTACTTTCCTAGGATGCAGTTATAAAGCAATAAGTTCCTACTAAGCAGATGCTTTAGGGGTTGTAAAACAGAGTTGAGCGCTATTTCCGTTGGCATATGCTCTAGTTGCATTATCTCCCATTTTATGACTGATTCTACCATAAAGTGTCCCAGCGTTTATAAGATTTTATTGTGTGGTTACTCTGTTTGTTTTTTTTTGTATTCTTTTTTTTTCTTTTTTTCTGTCTTTTGCATCGTCTGATACTTTTATTGACCCTTTTACTGTACTATGTGACTCTTCGCAGTTTAGTTGTGTTGTTCTCATGAAAGTGGGGTTATCACAGTGGAGTTATCAATCGGAAGAAAAGTGGAACTTCCGAGAGACGTTTAACATTCTTGAATTTAAAATTTCCATTAGAAAAACTGATGCGCATAAACCCAATTATTGAGAATTTCTTCAATATAAGCTTTCGTTTTTTAACTAAAAATTATTTTGTATACACTAAATTAAATTATTTTATTGTTTTTCAGGATAACGGGATTTGTAAAAAACAAAATAAAAAAAATAAAAAAAAACAAAAACTCGTCGTCGTCCGCATCACAGGATTTTTTATTTTGCCCTTATCTAGTCATTTCTCACATATGAGGAAGGGGGCGGTGAGGGGGTTTACACACACTCAGGCCATTTTGCGAAACTTGATTATTTTGATCATCGAAAAACTTGACCCCCCCCCCCCCACCATGGTTAGGTTAGGTTGGTCATCTCTAGATAACTCCCCATATATCAAGAAAGACCAGTAGGAGGTCATAAAAAAAAGTTTAGACATTAACTGTTCTATTTTCACACATATGGCACAATATCATTCCCCATTCACATTTTCAAAATGCAAAAAGTAATTAAGCCCCATACCTAGGGGTCCAACTTTGTCAAGTTTGCACCTTCAACAGAAGCTGGTTTTTGAATTAAGTTTGTATAATCTGCAATTCATGTAAAGAGAGAATTGTGAAAGAGGTCCTAAGGGGGTGTAGAGGAAAGTCTTTTAAAGGGCGGTACTTTTTATACAGTCCTACTATGAAATTCTTTTTAAGGATTCGGCCAAAGTTTATAAATGTTTGCACTAAGGGAAGAGAGTCCGTCGTATTCATATAAAATCGAAATGGTCATTAGCATTCTGCCTAGTCTAGGCTTTTTAAATTTTTAAAACACGTACAATCCGTTGTTAAATACTAATGAGAAGGCATCAAAGTGTAAATTCCTACAAACGCGTTTAAATATCAGGTCCCAATTTAATATTTGACTCATTGTTAGGTATTCCAGTTGCATGCTCGTGTGTGTCTGTGAGTATATGTATATATTATATTGAGTAGGTTGGTCGATGTACGACATATCTCAATCTCAAAAGAGGAGATCATAACACCAAAAAAGGCAATCCTTTCCAGCCGGAACCGCCCCACTAAGACTCCTGGTGAGTGATCCTATATCACTATGTTTTGCTTAAAACGGGAAAAGAATACTTAAGATATTTATATATAATAATATTTTATGAATATTATTATATCAATTATGGATGCAGAAGAGGGTAGCTCTGTGGTAAGGCACTTTGCTACTAGCTCCAAGGACCCTGGTTCGAATCCTGCTGCAGCAGATAATTATTTTCTGTTTCACTGTAACCGTGAGTCAGCCCTGTGGGTTCAGGAGTCCTATGGGGTCCACCCTGCCTCTTAAAAGGGTACCCTTAATTGGGTAAAAGTCTGGCGGTCGAGCGTGATTCTGACCAATCCACTTCCTTGAATTCGATTAAAACACATGCAGGTATTAGCACGCATATAATACTTCACAAATCTTCTCGTTCATTGACATCAATTACAAAGAAATATAATGCAATACAATAAGACGTGTGATCGGTGAAGCGAGTTTAAATTTCAATATCAATAGAAGGATGTGAAGAGGGAAGGTGGTAAATGAATCCTAACCCCTAGGAAAGCCGATTGGGGAGGTTTTCAATACACAGGTGGCAAAGATTAGGGAATTAGGGGAAATGGTGGGCAATTAGGTCCATATCCCACTCAATACATCCGCTCCAGTGGCCAACTTCTATTCGCTCTCATAATCCACTACAGTGTATAAATTGAAAGCTTTATACCGACAAAGGAACCGCGAGACAAATGGGTGGGCTTATAAGGTACAACTGACTAATGATTGTTTCTGGGTTATATATTTATGTTTATCATTTTATTAAATTATCAAATTCGGTTTAGGTTCTCCTTTTTTTTTCGCATTACAGTTAGTCAAGCAATTAAGCACAATTGATTGATGTTAAACATACATTCATGTTTTTATTAAATTCATTGATATTTTGCTCTTTTGGGTCCATTATGACGAAAATCAGTTAATCTACAAAATATATGCATACAGTGAATGAAAAACAGCTTCATTATTTTAGTATGCAGTCCCTTCAGAACAGTTAGTGGGTACACTTATGTTTTCGGGGCCGTGTGGTCATACTATCATTAAACGTAATATAAATGAAAGACAATGCTAGTACTTAATTTTTTTCTCTCTTTAAACCCCTTCATACAAAAAAAGTAGACTACAACAAAACATAAAAAAAAAAAAGCTTGATACTAAAATTATATTTATTATAATTGTGTATATAAAATTTGTTTAATGTATACTAAGTTATTTTTTAACAAATTGTATATTTTTTTCAACATTATAATTTATGTTTAATTACTTTATCATTTATTTATTTGTTTATTGTTTCTGTTTGTTCTGTCGATTTTTTTTTTCCTTTGAACACTATAAATACAACGAAGAAGGAAACTCAAATCACATAAATTGCTCAAACATATAAAAGGTAATTATACCTAATAATTTACTATTTATCGATTACAGTCTTGTTGTAAATTGTACATAATGATTGATAAATTAGAAATATAAAAAAAAATATCCTCGAAATTTATGAGAAGAGTATAATTAAAGACAAAAAAAAGAAAGATAAATACTTCAACTACCTTTCAAGCACTATACTTACGTTTATTTTTTTTTGTTAAATAGTCAATTTTCATCTATCCACACAAAATTTTCTACATTATGCATAATTTTTGTATCATTTTTTTTTAAAATAGAGCCTTCTACATTTTCAAACAGTTTGAACACTTCAGAAAATTATAATGAAAATATACCTACTAGTATAAAATTATAATCATACAATATCCTGAATTGGTATGGATGTAGGTGTTAAATTATTTGTTCTCGATTCTGCCTCTTCATTATTACAACAAACACGCCTAAACTTTTTCAGTTTTCTGCTTTTAAAGATTGTCGTAAATAATATTACTTCTATTCCAGATCCTTTGATTTCTTACTTACCTAACACTTGTTCTATCTTCTGCTCTAAGTAAATATTTAATCGAGAGATAGATCGATTTATAATTATTTACGTTCATATATTATCCTTTCTAACGATGGTAAATTATGCTGGACCGTCTGAACCGGTTAGAATCCGCCCTAGTGGGCTGACTTTTATTTCTGTGCCGGTCCACGAAATGAAAATTTGACCCCCCACCTTAGTTAGTGCGGTATCCTCCAGATAACCCACCCTCTATTTCTTCTATTTCCGATGATCTGTTGGTATACTATTCATCCATTTTCCTATTATCTCTTTTCTAGGATGAACACGCCCTCGTTACATTTCCATTAAGTCAGATGCAATTAGGACTACATATCCTTTGCATTTTTTGTGTATATGCATTATACTGTTCAGTCAACAATACAAAATAAATAAATCAGGGGAATAAACTCATTTTCCAAATTAGTAATTAAACTGATATATATATATATATCTCTATTTCTTCTATTTCCGATTATCTGTTAGTATACCAACAGTTTTTTTTAGATTCTGCCTCTTCATTATTACAACAAAAACGCCTAAACTTTT
>NW_027113124.1:94371-95276 GCF_000696795.3 Halyomorpha halys | reverse complement strand
AAACATATAACAAAGTAAGACAACAGATAACAAGAAATACAGACCATCAATGTTATCAGCCCTGCAAACTGGGGCAAAACGTTGGTTAACAATAAATAGTTTTCTTTTACTATTTTGATACCTTTATTGATCGCCACCCAATAAATTAGACCTAATTTAAAATTCGATAATGAAAATATGTAAACCTAATAAGAAAAGTTATTTATTGGAATTCATAAGGCAGAATGTTTCAGATCATTAGGATACTTGTCAGAAAGCAGTTAGAGCAGTAGGGATTCCCTCCTCGGTGAGGAGCTAAATCGTCGAATCCCAATCTAAAACGGAATGCGTGGCATTAGGGCTGAACTGTGAAGTAGTTATTCCACTTTGCAGGCGATGTAGGTACCACTGTTTACACCAGTGTTTGCTTTACAACTTAAAGAAAATATCCAAATCGTCGGAATAACTTCTACACAAATGTTTTTAGTCATAATTTTGTTTTACAGACTTATTCTTAATTGAAAAACATAAGTATGTATATTTGAACTCTTAACAATCGTCAAGGATTCCTTCAGCTCTTTTGAAGAAAAAAAACAAAAATCATGGTCACATTTGGTATTTGCAGCCTTTTTTTACTAAGGAATGATTTCTGTTTAAGTTAAAAAAAAGTTTAATTATATTATTTTAATTTCTTGAGACAAGGTAATTATTTATTAAATAAATCAAAACTTGTAACCTTTTTTGTCTCAACACTTTTTATTTCAACAGTCCAACGTTTCGGCTATTTTAGCCATCCTCAAGGACATCTAAATATTTAACAGCTTATATTATATATTCATTTGTAACACTTATAACAACAACATTATCACCAATAATATAACATACCTTCAATTATAAATTATTCCTCACATTAAATTCAGAATTTC
>NW_027113124.1:91464-92436 GCF_000696795.3 Halyomorpha halys | reverse complement strand
TGAAGAATCTACCCATTGATAGAACTCCAATAACATTTCTAGAAGAGATATCGGGGTCAACCTCTTTTCAGACGCCTAGTAGAATTATTAGATAATGAAAGAGATGCCAGGTCAGAAAAAAGCTGGGTTTGGGTTGTTAGCAAGTTTATCACGGAAGGTTTGGTATCTGGTTCTGGCCAAATCGGCAACATATAGAACATATCCTGACGGATAACTTGATTTGTAACCAAGAGAATAGCATTACGGATTTTACGAAGGATATTAAAAAAGAAATTTGAAAACGAAATATGACACTGTCAAGTTTGTGCACTCAAAAACAAGTAAGCATATAAAGAAATAAATGAATAAACAGCAAAAATGCATATAACTGTTGTATGTTCTTTATTATTGAAGTCTCAGATACTTTGTTATTAGAATGTGTGGGATTTAGGACATTGTTTTACCTAACCTTGATAGTTTTATGTTTATAATTTGTTTTTGTTTGTTGCACTGGCTAATCTTAAAGAGAATCGCGAGTATATCTTCTTCATAATATGCAGAGTGTGCATGTCTGTCAATGTACGGTACTTAAAAAGAGGTGACAAAAGCTCTTCAAGGAGGAGGTGAGCAAGCCCAAACGTATCAACCTCAAGGATCTTAGATCTTTTTTATCAAGGATCTCAAATGCACAACCCTTTAATTTGATGCTTCTTCAGTTTACACCTATGTTCAAACATTATATCTATCTGTACGTTGTAATGATATAAAAAATGTTTTTATAATAGGAAGATGGTCTAGGTGCGGTCAGAAGAACTCAAATAGTAATTAAACTATTTATTTTGTCAACGTTTCGCCCCACTTTGCAGGGCTTCATCAGGGATAAACAATCAAAGAAATCTAACAAAGTAAGACAACAGATAACAAGAAATAAAAGTAAACTAAGGCATGGATAAAAATGAGTTAAAATGTATGAAAATTTATATGAAAATTAAC
>NW_027113124.1:88076-90253 GCF_000696795.3 Halyomorpha halys | reverse complement strand
ACATAGAGAACATTAAGGTCTTAATGTATGATCTTATTTGTGACAAAGTAAGGAGTATTGAGGATTTCAAGAAGGTTATTGGATTGTAAAGATTGAATACGAGAGGAATTCGAAAGTTTAGTGGAGCCCCAAAGCTCAACACCATATGTCCAGATTGGCCTTATTACAGTCATGTAGATCAGTTTTTTGTAATGAGTTGGGAGTTTAGACCGTTTGTCTAGTAAGTGCTGTAATAGTCGAAATTGACGTGCAGTTGCCTGTCTTTTCTGTCTTGTGCGAGGATTCCACGTTAATCGTTTGTCCAGATGTAGTCCAAGGTAGCGGATCTGTTCGAGTAACATTATTAAATGAAACTGTAGGGCAGTCGGTTTAATTAATATTGATAACAAAACACTGTTGAACTCATCATTGGTACATTCATCTGTCCCTTTAGCACAAATCAATTTTAAGGTGTACTAGGTATTATTCATTTGGACATATCAATATGCCTCTGTGCTGTTTGTCTACCTCCTCAATAATATTTAATAAATTTTTCTATTTAAGTTGAATATTATGGTTTTGAATTGGAGAATTTTATTTTTATATATTTGACTTCATTCCTTATATCTCTACTAATATGTCCAGCCTATTTCTTATGTCTGCATAGTGTGAATTACATTTTTTATGGTTTTTTTTAAATTAAATTTATCGTTTGAAGTTATACTATGGTTAGCCAATGCTGTGCAACTTATATTCTTAACATTTTTAAAATTTGTGCCATACCGTTTTATTCTGGTTTTCAGTTATTTGGATGACTCTCCAGTATATATTCTTTCACAATTTTCGCAGTCAAGCCAGTATATTGCATTTGGTTTTTGAAATTTACCTATTTTATCTTTCATGTTCGATAATTTGCGTAACAGATGGTGTTATTGTATAAACCTGTTTAATATTGGTAAGGTCATATTCTTGTACTGATATTTTTATTTTATCGGTTAGGTTGGGTATGTCTATGCAACCTGAATAATTTTATATTTACATTATACAGTGTTTTACCTTTTTTCTTTCTCAATATTATCTGGAACTTGAACCTTTTTATTGTCTTTCCTATAAAATTCAATAGTTTTTTTTTCTATTTTGTTATTCTGTTGCTTTGATTTATAGGTTATAATTGTATAAATAAAAAAAACTGTTGATAATTAATTTATTTTTGTAATTGCAGGAATATTAGTACTTGAAGATGGTGAAACCAGAAACGTTTTACAAACAAATAAATAATACTGAATTTGTTCTATACAAAGAACTTCTTAAGAAAAAGAACAAACAACTTTCTATGAAATAAAATCCAGAATATCGTTAGTATATTTTATTGATCTACAAAAACTACCTCGTAACTAGGGAATGACTCCTCGTTCGGTCTTTGAACGCTGAACGGAATCCGAATTACTTACTGGAAGGATTAAGCAAATCGCTGGAGAATTCAGCGACAGATGCTCAAAAGAGCTGTCTCACTCTGTTGTTCAACCGCAATCACTCAAGCTAATTTTATCAACCTCTTGTCTACGAGCTTAAGGACATTCCTTCCTACATTCCTATCCAATCCCCATTCAAATGACGAACACCGTTTCTAGCCTTGCTCAATTTAACATTAATCTCAGATCACAATAGTTCTCTTCCGACCACAAATATATACAAAGATCTACTGAAACAAACGGGTTCTATCTTACCTTTGTTTCTATTTACATAATTAAATTGAATAGGTGGCTCTTAATTTGAAATAAATTCATATAAAGAATTTTACAAATTCCGACAGTTGGTACATGAGATCTCCAACAAATGTGTGCACCAACAAGTAATAATGACATATTTTTTTTACTCTAATATCAGGTTGGAGATGAAAAACGGGGATTAACTTAGATTAAAAAAATTTCAATGAACCCAAAAATATGAACAATGAAGTTAATGTATTTCAACTATTTAAACCATTGGATCTCCGGGTTCTACCCATCTTCATAATGTGAATACCTTTAATTAAGTAAAAAACTTGTGGTCGAGCGTGATTTTGGCCAAATAACCTCCTTGCACAACCGTTCGTTTAGTAATAGTTCTTCCTTTCAAAGTACTGAACCCCTAACACTTCATGGGTTGTAGAATTTTTTTAAAGGAACTATCATTATTAAATTTATAAATACGGGCTC
>NW_027113124.1:82831-87502 GCF_000696795.3 Halyomorpha halys | reverse complement strand
AAGGCAGTTTTTTTTTTTTTTTTGGTGTTTTTCATAGTAAACCACTAAGTGCCCCGTCTTTAGCCCGCTCTAGCAACGTCCCAGGTTAAGGAAAAATTAAATGTAATATTTTAACTGCTTTAATTTCTTATTCAATATTTTTCTTCCGAAAATGCTTAGTTTTCGAGCTATCATTAATAATTAACATAAATTTTGTTTTCTATTTTCGTTGTGAAACCCTTCGTCTAGCAAGAAACCTCGGAGTTCGGATTCAGCATCCCAATAATCACACGTCATTGCCGTGAAGATCATATTTATTTATATATACAGAACCATGGCTACATTAACTTATATTTTAAACTGTTAAACAATTAAACATTCTATAGATCGACAACAGTAGAGAAAGAAAGCACTGACAAGGGAAATATCTTTGAAACAAGCCCATTTAAAATTAAAACAAAACTTGTAATTAACAGATATGCCTCTAATCGAGTAAAGTAGCAATATATTATCTTTAATTACATTGTAAATTTTTAATATAAATTTATATTCATGTATATAAATCTTTATGTTAATTTATATGACGTTTTTAGATGTAATATTACAAGTGGATGTGCAAGTATATTCAATAACGCATCTACATGCTGACTTAAAGCTCAGTATGAGATATTATATTTATGTGTTTAATTTAACGTAGAAATTTATTTTCATATTTTTGTATTAACAATAAATGCAATTTTTTTTACCCACACAATAATTGCTGCGGACTTGTTCCAGGGAGAATGACTGGAGGAGAAATAGTTTTGAAATGGAAGCCATCAACAGGACTGCTAATTAAACGTTGGCACAGCTCCTGGTTGATTTAATCGATGTCACTCACACGTTAACAGCTGGTCACGTTGATTACACTTCCTGTACCTTACAACCAGGTCTGATGTTCAACAAAGCTCATTGCTAAACAACAACTTGTCAACGTGCTGGAAAATAGGATTTTAGGCGTGGAATTTGGCACATAGCGTTAGCTAAAAAAAAATGTTCTGTTAATTGTATCGAAAATGGATGACTCATCTGAGCGGAAACAACCCCGGAATTCCTGTATAATCGACTATAATGAAAAATATAAAAATTAAGTTCAATGTTAAGGATGTCGAAAATGAAATTTGTTTTTCTAGCTAAACCACGGATTTGATGATTCATAATTCATGCTCTTTTACTAAAAATAATTCATGACGTTCAATGTTTTAAAATTAAATATTGAAAAGTAAGCAGCTCCGAGAAATGAACTGCATCAAATTAATTTAAAGTTACCGATCATGAACTACGTTCTACTAAACTAAGGGAAGAACAGTACCAACAAACCAATTAACCCTGAAATATATGTGATTCTATTCAAAACGTTATCAATTAGATATATATATTTTTTGTAAATCTAAAACAAGTTTTACAGAACACACACCCCTGTTATTTTGTGTTTGAAGCAATCACTCGAAAACTATTCAAGGTATAGAAAATCCAATTGTACCATCCTAAAGTAAAATTCTCTTTAATAAGTGTAATTAGACACAACTAAATTTATTATACAGGACCTTACAGGCCAACGAATAGAAACAATTGTTTTTTATTCCAAAGAAAATCTTATCTGGAGAAAATATTGTCCAGGATTCATTGGGTACCCTATATATCAAAAATAATTATTTTAATGAAATAAATTCTACCCGGAATGTTTTTAAATATCTGAATTAATATTTTGTACTAAATAAAAAAAAAAAAAAGCTACCCACTCAGAATATTTGTACTAATACTGTTATATTAAACAATTATAGATTATTTTGTCAAAACAATATTTTTTTCAAATTTACCACTTTATTAAGTGTAAAAATGAATTGCCTGCATGCACAAAATAAATAATAAATTTAAAAATAAACTTAATAAATCATTGTAGTTCCATCTCCCACTCAATTGCTTTGTTTATTCTCAGCCAAATATTAACGAAAATGTATCTGTTGAATAAAAGAGCATTTTTTAAAATATTAGCAATAGAAAATATTGCCCATAATGATACATTTGCCAAGGGTTTCTAATTAGTGAGCTAAAGAGGTTATTAAGTACTATTTAAAATATTGTATAAGTATAAGATAACATATATTTTTGGACGTTTTAGTTAAATTATACAAATTGAAGTATGTTAACCATTATATTGAAATACAAAATATACCTAACTCAATTTCTTTTTATTACATTTACAATAACATATTTTTTAGTAATTGTTTTATTTTTCTCAATATGTCCAAGAATGTTACCTAAAATCGTATTAGGTAAATCTCTAATAATTAATTCCTTCTGTTTAATACTGTATCAAAGCAATTTTCATAGGAAAAAACAAAATAATTGCATAAACATATAACAAATATGAAACCTCAAGAAAATATTTAATTATTTGATGGTCTGGTTTTAAATAAAAGCCGAGTAAAAATTTTAAAAACGTTAAAACAAAAGGTCATTTCTTAAATATGATTTAAAACGCTTTAAGTTCAGAAAAAAAAACTTTACATTGAACAGAAAATGTATATAATATAAACTTTATTTGTTCTACACGATAAAAAGAATACAAGCTTTAATAAACTACTAACTAGTGTTACTTTTTTTTATCTTCTTTTTAATTAAAGAAAAATGTTCTTTTGAAAAAATATTCTTTAAAATATAAATTCATTTTTAATTATGTTAGTACTAAGTATCACAAGAGATATTCAAAAGTTTTCTTCAGCCAGAATTAAACATGGAATATATAAATAAATTTTAGTAGTAATAATTAATAATAATAGAAACAACTAAAATGAAGGGGTCAGGAACGAAGGCCTCCTTCTTGAAAAATATATAATGATTAGGTTGCTTAAAAATGCATTCTGAGATACTTTAATAATTATTATATAATAATAATATTGTTATAATTATGAATAAGGTATAATAATCACTTAAACCTTTCAGCTAATACTGAAACATAAGTGAAGGTACCAATAATTCCTTATAAAATATGTATTGCTGATTCCTTCCCACTGGCGAATTATTTCCGCGGCCCAATCTACATAAAGGCCGCGAAGCACCGATTGGGAATCATTGATGTATATATTTTTTTCAGTTGGCTCTATAGATCTTGTATGTTATTGTACAAGGTACCACCTGAACTAGCCTGTCTATCTTTGGCTATTACTGTAAGTAGTTCTTTCACATCTTTGTTGATTTTGCCTCGAGTTCATATGAGGAAATATTGACTAACGTCTCTGCAAGCAGTTTAAGCTCCGAACATTCCACGATTTAATGTGGAGCCTGTGATTCAAAACAAGGATGCTTACGTGTTACGGCAGTCAGATCTTTCTATGCTAGTTTCAGACCTACGACCTGGAGGACCAGAAGCTATGTTAGACACAGGGGTGGCTCTCTTTCCTATGTCTCTTAGGGTGAAAACATTACAGCCAACCATCCATCATACGTATAAAACTTATTTTACTATGTTTATTTACGTGAGTATATGTGTATGTGTATCAAATTGATTTAGCAATATTTTGTTGAATACATTCTCTATCCACAACAAAGGTGGGAAAAAGAACACAGCATAACCCATAAACGATGTAAAAATAAAACGAAACATGAAAGGAAGAATGTCTCAAAAAAATGAAGCAGCAAAACCAAATTATATATTTCGAACAACCGAGAAATCTGCATAGGGAATCATATGTATATATGTATAAAAATCCCACACACTGAGTGGACAATATACATGTTCACTCACCATTATGTTAAAAGTTTTGATTTTGAACCACAGAAGTGGAATGGGGTATCGTTTATTTTCTAACCTCTTCTAGTTCTCCAGCAAAACTAACTTTGAAATTTGCTTAATAATTTATTGTGGTATTTTATTAAATTATTATAGAGCATAACAGCTGAGCGAGCTGAAGCAATGGTCCCAGAGTGCTTAGTTTGTAAGAATTTCCGTTCGAATCACGCCTAGATTGGTCAAACTTAATTTTATGGTGGCCCCGAGAAATAAATTTTAACTCTGGGGCTGTAGGTCCAAATTTGAGTACTTGAGCCATTAAAAAAAATGAAATTTAAATAAATTATTATATTTGATTATTAACTTCTCAATATTGTTATTAACAATTAATAATTGGATTTAAAGTTAAAAATATTAATTACTATTGTTCTTCTCTACAATTGTATTTTGAAATAATCCGGCGGGTATCGGTAGAGGTATGAACTAGAGCGTAAGTAACGCTGATAGCTGAGGTGGGCTTTTATTGCTCAGTTCTGCGGCCGTTCTGGCTGGAATGTGCGGCTTAAAGCTGCTTTAAGGCGGGGAAACACCACTTACATTACTGCCGGGAGATTTCTAGATTGCGAAAAATTACAGCTTCTCAGGGTTTCCTAGGCTGGCTACTGTAGCTTTAATTGGCCTTGCTATTGCATCTTAACGGTTTATTATAGAGTCGTCTTAGAAAATCGATGAAAAATAAAAAAAAAGAATCTGCGCTATACTATATTTTTATTTTTATATAATACCAGATCGGCCTGATGGGCCTTACATGTTTGATATAACTGTTACATTTTTTGAAAGGAATATGGTCCGGGTGCGGTCAAAAAAACTCAAATAGTAGAATTATACTATTTTATTGAGCCAACGTTTCGCCCCACGTT
>NW_027113124.1:81309-81669 GCF_000696795.3 Halyomorpha halys | reverse complement strand
TAAAAATAATAATTCTTAATAAAAGATAATAGTTAATTTAATTACAAAAAGAATGACATTTATGGATTTAACAAAATAAATAATTGACTTCTAATGGAAAAAAAGAAGTTAATTTAAGAAAAAGATGAAGAGAAAAAAATTAAAATAATATAAAATTTTAGAGTGACAATAACAGAACTGATAAATATAGAACGTATAACAGGATGCCCTGCATCAGCCTGGGCTTCAGTCTTCAGTAGTTATAGTACAAGAGGAGAAAAAATGTAGTTATCTCACCCCAATTTTTGATTACTTTAATGAAAACTATGTATAATTAGTAGTCAAAATTGATGAGTCTGCCAAGTATAGGTAGGGGGAATA
>NW_027113124.1:76528-80304 GCF_000696795.3 Halyomorpha halys | reverse complement strand
TCTACTATTTGAGTTTTTTTTTACCGCACCCGGACCATATTCCATTCATCTATACACACGGTCAATCAATATTCTTCCAGTACTGATCTTTTAGTACGTCCCATACAACATTTTTAGAAATTTTAACTTTTTAATTTAGGAAATAGCATGATGAGCTACACACAAGAATAATTAATCTTAGTTCTCTTTTTCAAGTTCAGGATATTCCACTCGTATTCCTGACCAGATATTCTGGAAGTAGATATCCCGATCAACAGATTTCCTGATCAGATATCCTGGTCCACATCCCGTCACCAGGCCTGGTTTTTCCGGCCATATTCCTTTCCCGTCAATATATTGTGATGGAATTTTTACCTTATTTTAAATAATTCTATAAAGCCTACCCTTTAGAAGACTAAACTCTGTACACAGTTTAAAAAATGTTTAATCTAACAATAGCTTTAACTTGTCGGCGACAGTTAATAAATTACCCTTTCGTTTTGACATTATATTCACGTTGATTCACTTATTTTTCATACAACACTTTAGATAGTACTAAAGGACTAAGCTTGTGTGGAAGAAACTCGAATGATTCAAATCGCGTCGAATTATGGCCTACTGTACAAATCTTATTTATTTTCTTATACATGCTAATGAGCCATAAAGCAGCAATTATAGAGGTAAAAATGGAGAAAAAAACAAATAAATCAAAATTTAAATTAATAAAGTTTAAAGATGCTTAGCAACAGGGGTGTTTCAATCCAAACGCGTCGGAATATGTAAATAAATAATAATAAATATTGAAATAACTAAAATATATGCACATCACCGCTGAATAATTTATAGATAGGCAAACTAAATAAGAATAAATATTAAAATAAGAATATAGTAAATATAAAAGAATTGAAGTAGTAATAAGAAAAAAGTCATTTGAACACATAAATGTATACAATGTTTATATTTTGCGAGGGAAACTCTGAAATATGCTTGTCCCTCCTGATTCAGATGGCAATTATTGACTCCAGGAAAATTCAACGCTTGCTTTCCAGCCACATCACTAATAAATAAAACCAGTAGAGACTGAATAAGGATACTCGAAGAAACGACGCCAAAGGCGTTAATCGAGGAGCTGGTCATTGCGAAGTACAAAAACACATTCAAAAAAGGTCTCGTGGTCGCAGCCGTTTCAACCTTCGTGGCGAATTAAAGAGATGTTTAGAGCTTGAAAAGGATTGTGCTGGAAGATTAGGATGATGAGTAAGGTTCTGATGAAAGTATAGAACTTTATTTGGTTAAAGGTCAAGAAAAAATCGGATATTGAAGCCAAGACAAAGGGGTCTAGTGCGTATGGAGCGTTCAAACTTATTGGAAATACGTCAGACAGAATTGATTTAATACGTTTGATGATCAAAAACTTAGCTGTTCGTTGCAGTGCATGTCCGTAGTTTGAAATAGATTCCAGTATAGTCATTAAAATCAAATTAAATTCATTTAGGATTTAAATTTAATTTATTTTGGTTAGGGCCCATGATGGGCAGATTTTTACACCAATCAAGGTACAGGGCTGACTCAATAGCTACAGGTAACAGATAATAATTATCAGCCAAAGCCAGATTGATTGATGGCAGTAAGTAAGTAAGTAGTACATTGCCTTACTAATGAGCTACCCACTTCCAAATAGAGTTTGTTCATATAGGTTAATTGTTCGTTGTCAATTGAAAGATGCGATGTCCGGTCTAGTAGCCTATGAAGGTGGCTAAATCCTCGGTTGAGTCCTTGTCTTTCAAGTGTGGAATGTGGGTACTTTGTGAGTCCTTTGACTAGAAGGAAACAGAGATACAGGAATGTGTCTGACAAAAGAAAGGGAATTTAGTTAAAATGGACTGGTGGACTTTCACTTTGATTCATTGATTTTGATGAACCAGTTAATGCACCACTGTTTAATGTCAGAGCTGCATTTGTTTAGAGATACCATTTCAGAGTTCCAGTGAGATGAGAGGATGGCGATATCACCAGCGAATGTCACAAGGAAAGTATCGGAGGGAACAGGACCTAAGACGTTTCTTTGTGGAACACTGGTATGAATTCATCTGGGTAGCAATAGGAAAATCCCGTGCCGGAAAATTTAATGTAATCTAACATATGTATGAATTTAATTTAAAAACTTGATTAAATTTTTTATTTTATCCTAATGATTACATGAAATTTTCTAGCACAGAATTTTCCAATTTCTGGATAGTTACCCAAATAATTCAATAATATATGTTTAATTATTATTTATTTACATGAAATTATTGTATGATACATGTGATTTCCTATGTAGAATTCCTTGCTGTTCCAAATATGTTATTTTGTATGCCCTACTGCTAGGTTTCTTGGAGACAGTCTTCTTTTCATCTTTTTTCTAATTTTCACTACCTTTCCGGGTTGTGGTAGTTTCTTTTTTACCATCTATATCATGGCTAGTGAATACAGACATCAAAACGAACTAGCACCAAAATAATTTAAGTCGAGATTAATTAATAATAAATATTATTTTATAGTAACATGAACAACATTATATTAGTAAATTAAGTAAGAAAGGTTTGAAAATAAAAAAAAATAGAGAAAATATTAAATGCAATTATAATATTATTTCACAAAGATGGAATTAATTTTTAAAAATGTTTGCCCACATTGTCAGTACAGTATGTGTATTTTTTTAACGTCATCTCTTGCTTCTTTGGCAGTTTCTAGTCATTTGGTATTGATTAGACCCAATGTCCTCTTGAAGGATGTTATCTCATACTTCCAATATTGTGCTATCAAGTTGAGCAACTGTCGTTGATATATGATTCCGAGCTCTTTGGCATATCCCACACATGGTCTTTTTGATTAAGACTAGATTTCTTCCAGGAAGGGGTATAAGGTTAATTTCTACTTCCTGGAACCATTCAGTCAGCATTGGCCTGCGGTCTCACATTGTCTTGGTAATAAAGAAAATAAATTGTGCAAACGGTATTACATATTGCTACAGGATTTACGCTACACATTTATGTGCAGTCAGTTAGAGCCTGCTTATTATTTGTATCATCGTGGGGCTTCCAAACTTATGCTAGCCCAGACCATTATATAAACCTCCTCCAAATGCTGTTCTTATAGAAATGGCGCAGGCAGCAAAGCAATCAGTAATAGTCCACCTCATACAGTGCCGTGAAAACTCAAGTATGGGTATTCGATGCTGTCTGGTGAAAAGTGGACCAGTGGCGTATTTTGCTTAGCGTAGGTGCCTCCTTACTTTCTAGCTAGAAATCATCATGTTCCTGGTCGGATGAAGTTCATTTCGAATTTCAAGACTTGTTTGGTAATTTTTATTTAATTTTGAAAATGCAATAAAAAAATTATCTATTAGACGAGTAGAACATGAACAGCAGTAACAAATACTAGTGCTTAGAGCGATTGCATTTAATTACAATAAAGAAGTAAATAAACAAATATAAAATACAAAGTGATGTACTAATTGTGTCCAAGAGAATAACAATTATGAGTAAGTAACAATAAAACTTCATTCTGACAACTAGTAAAAAAAAAATTAAAATAATTAAAAGGTAAAAAATATAAATGTGAATGAGATGGTCATAAAGGAACATTTGTTTTCAACTATTTATTTTCCTACGTTTTACCCTACTTTGCAGGCTTTTATCAGGGCTAAAAACGATACAACAACTAAAAATATGTTGAAAATGCTAAATAATAAGATCACATTAAAGTAAACTAAGATGGGGTTAACAATTATGTGAATATATGTGAAAAGTTAT
>NW_027113124.1:75816-76208 GCF_000696795.3 Halyomorpha halys | reverse complement strand
CTTACCTTTTACTACCTTTGGTATTTTAAGGTTACCTGTTATGTTTAATATTACATATGAGCTATCCATTCAAGGAGCTATTTTGTAAGATGACAATAAGTAAAGGTCATCTATTTTTCTTATGATTGTAAACTTTTACTTGACATTGTTTCACTTAATTTATTTTGGCATAACTATTACAATTATTAAAGTTAAAAAAGATTATCACTTTTGTTATCATTATCTAATTATTCTGCACCTTGGTTTTACGCCATTATATTTAATATTCCTTACATACTTCACCGAATTTTTTTTTTTTTTACTGACGTTTTCTATTTGTTCACTATATTTATCTGTATCCATTGTTTCAATTCTTTTACATTTATTGTATTGTATCCTATATTGTCTTCATT
>NW_027113124.1:60735-74580 GCF_000696795.3 Halyomorpha halys | reverse complement strand
TATATCATTTAATTTCTATTCATGTTTCCTATATAGTATAATAATTATATTGGAAGACTTTCATACTTTGGAAGATTATCATACTTTCCTATAATGTTTATATTTGAATATATTTTCTAGTATTTCTAGTTTATGTCATATGTGTCATAGTATTTAAAGCTTTGACTGTCATCTCCCCCTCCTCTAGTTTAGTTTATTGTCATCTTATTATCTTACATTGACAACATATTTTAAGTTGTTCTTTTTTTTTTTTTAGCTCTGATGAAGCCCAGTAAAGTGGGGCGAAACGTTGGAAAATAAGTAGATGAAACTATTTTTTGTCCCTTTTACTCCGCACCACTCACCATCTTCATATTCAGTTACGGTCATTCATTTTTACATATTCAAATATAAATGTTTCCTATTAATTAGTCGTAAAGGATGCGATAATAATATCGTCCCATTGAAACTAGTTTTTATTATAAAACTGATAAATACTGGCAGCGACAATTATAAATACTTTAAGTCGTTTCACCTAAGGGCTGAGTAAATACGGTTTGAAGAGGGGTCATTTAAACATCCCCAGTAATCCATTTTAAGCCCGACCCTTACACCTAGGGCGCTTAAATACACTGTTTGAAATCCATCAAGTCGTTAGGAGATAATTGAAAAGTTCTCTTTCTTTTTTCATTAAGAGATATTTTTAAAGTTCAATTATTAACATTTTAAAAAATCTGTATTCTGAAAAATATTTTTGTTTTCAACAGGAATACAGTAATATATATATAAAAAAAAAAGTATCAGAGTGTGTAGTTTTCAATTTATTTTTATATTTTTCTTCAGTTAATGCGATATTTACGATAGGATAACAACATAAGAACATTAAAATAAAAATTATAAGTTATAAAATATGTCCTGTATACTCAAAGTAAAACATTGTGTTATCAAATTATATGATTTTTCAAATTGTTTATTTTTTGCTGAGTTTCGTCCACATTACATCTAATCCAATTTTCTATTTATTTTTATTTCATCTCTATATTACAGAGGTATTGTACTCTACAATTCCGATTATTTTTTTACACAACTCAATGAGTTGATTATTTTGTTATTAGTTTGCCAAGTTTTTGGCATTTCAAAGTGAATATATATATTAAATATTTGGTGTGGTGTGAGCATCACACTAAGTTCACTCACTATGAAAATTCGTATTTTAGGGTTAGTAAACACACACCATTTTGTAAGACTTGTTTATTCAGACTCAGGAAACTCCAAAACATATATTTACGTTGAAGACTAGAACTCGAAATATTGCACGGTCACAACACCTCCTACTACATATTCCATATATCCGTTAGTATCTTTGATTTTTAATGTGATTGTTTTAATTTTCATTGAAAAATGTAATTTATCTTTAAAAATTAAAACATCAATAAGATTTAGGTTCATACAACATTTTTTTTTAATTCAACAATTTTTTTTATATTATTACCTGAATTTTATTTGTAATTCTACATAAACATATCAATATATTATATATAATTTTTTCAACTTCTTGATACTGGTATTTATCCTTTAAGTAAATTAATTTGTATCCAGGTTAAGACTCAACACTCTTTCTTAACAGTCCAACGTTTCGGCCATCCTCAAGGACAATCTAACAATAAACAGCTTTTATTACACATTCATTTTAACAACAATATTATTATTAATAATTTAACATACCTTAAATATAAATTTACAGCTCACTTCCAAATACTTAAACATTTTTTTGCAGGCTGTACTGCTTTGGCCATTAATACCAGTCAAATCACCCTATGAAACAATAAATTAAAAGGGTATCATATTAATTATTAATAAGCTTATGTTTACTTACCTATTTTATCACAATTTCATTAATTTTTAAAACTTGTAATTATAGATCAACTTAACACTATTATTTTCTTATCAACAAACCATTTTTAACCCTCCGTACACTTAGGCTTGTAATTGATTTATTTCAAATTGTATTTTGGTCTAAATTTATATTTAAGGTATGTTAAATTATTAATGGCAGCGCAGTGGCACCGTGGTTCGAATGGGCATGATGGGTTCGAATCCGGCTGGGCAGAAAATTGTTTTCTGTTACACTGCAGCCGTGAGTCAACCATGTGGGTACTGGAGCCCTCCTGGGGTCCACCCAGCCCCATACATTGGGTAACCTCAATTGGGCAAAAATCTGGCGGTCGAGCGTGATTCTGACCAAACCACCTCCTTGTACAACCGTTGGTCCAATAGTAAACAGTACTTCCTGAAACCCTGACCCTTCATGGTTTGTAGCGGTGCAAATTTCAATTTTATAATAATAATTTTGTTGTTAAAAATGAATGTACAATCAAATATGTTAATTACTAGATATCCCTCGAGGATTCCAAGCCGAAACATTGGACTGTAAAAGAATTAATAAAGAGTGTTGCGACATAACCTTGATACCTATTAATTTATTTAAACATAGCAATACATTTTTCATATCTTAGAGATATGTTTATGCTTAATAGTGTTATAGTAATAGGTAAGTTGTTTGTACGTATCTCCCTTGAACCTTCGGACTCCACATAGGCTTTGTGTTATAATTATTATATGTTCTCTTGCGCAGCTTTACACTCAGTTGCCTCAACTCGATCAATAAATTAATTTTGGTAATCAACGGAGAGAACAAACATTTATAAAAACAGTCCATTAGCTTTGGCTAAAGGTTGTTTATAAGGAAGAAGGGAGGGGGGGCGTAAAGATGGATTCTTAAGGCCGCTAATATTTAAGGACCTACACTTGACCCTCTTCCTTAACTTGAAGGAATCCCTAATTGAATATTCCCTAATTCTTTATAACCATTCTCATTCCAGCTTATCTCTCATTAGTTGAAAAAACGAAGTGGTTTAAACATGATTTGATGTTTGAAAATCTTTGTTGGGTTATGTTTTTTTTTTTAATTTAATTTTCGTGAAATATTCGTGAGGTATAGATTCTCGTACTTATAAATGGTCTGAATATTTTTTTCATTCAACTACAAAAATGATAAATTACGGTAATTTTCTATAATTCTAATTAAGCTAATATAAAACTTTTAAGATAATTAATGCATGCGACCAATATATTATTTTGATATCGCGTGTGTTTCATAGATATTTCCTTCATCCAACGCTCCATCAGCTGATGTATTCTCTTGAAAAGCACATAAAGCTCTTTTCCATTGACACCCACAGACTTCTTTAGCGTATTGATCATAATATATCTCGATTCTTCTATGAACAGATCCTTTTTGCCTCTCAATTTATTTTTAGATTGTCCCACTCCTGTTTCGTAGAATTTCCCTTAGAAGCTTTTACATATTCATATTAAGGTGCAGTATCTGGAGGGGAGAGGAGGAGTAGGCAGCTGTCACCCCCTTTGGAGTAAAAAAAAAATTATTAATTTAATACAAAATACTTTTTTACAGGAAATATTACACATAAAAATTGATATAAATAATGCAATCAACATTATTTAATCATCACTGTTGATATTAAAATACAGTCTAATAATTCCAACTTCTTTACTCGGAACACTCCAGTAATCCGAACTGGATTAAAAAAATTTTTTGGGAAACTTCGGCGGGTTGACCTTTTTTTTTTTTTTTTTTTTAAAAGTTGCCCTTTTTTCAGGGCCTTTTTTTACTTTCCCAAATTTTGGTTAGTTTTTTTTATTCCCCTTGAAATCGGAAGTTTTTATTTTTTTTGTTTTGGTTTTCGGTTTTTTTCGTTTTTTATTTTTGTTTCTTTTTTCTTTCCAGCCATTCTTCGGGGGGTTTTAAAAGATGATGGCCTCGAGACCTTATATTGTAAAAATGTTTTTAGAGTGGAACCAATGGGTAATTTCTCTACATTCTTGTACCATACAATTACGATATTACTTCTAATTTACTTGTTTTATTTTATGTACAGTTGTAAATATCTATAAATAAATTTAAAAAATTGTAAGTGTTCATAATATATTTTGTTGAAATTAGAAAAACATAATGTCTATTCTATTAATCATTTGATTCTGTAAAACTAATTTAATTAATATTAGAAATATGTATTGACCTTTTAACAATTCTCTATATTATTAAAGTTTTTCGCTATCCGTCCATATACCTGGCCAAGGTGGAATAGCTTTCAAGGAACCTTCCACAGTGTTATACATACTTGCGTTTATTTGCCACTTGGGTCCCGAATCAGAGCTAGTAACACTTAAGTGTACGACAGTTTTTGATGAAAGATTAGAAGCCAACTAAGCAGGTACAAACCCTTCCTAGACATGTCAAACATTCCCACCCCCTCTCGGGCCTAGGGGAGACGAACACTTAGACAGAGTTCTGTCACCTATGGGCGGCCAATGAGGAATTAGTTTCAAAAGAGGGTAACGGGGCAGGATAACTAGACCAGAAAAAAGAGGCATTTAAAATGAAGACAAAGAAGAAAGAAGACCGAGGGAACAGCAAGATGCATTTTGACGAGTCTAAGTTCTAAGTAAGGCCTACGAGAGAACGCCATCTTTACGACAACACGACACCAATGGCGAAGACGTCACTACACCACCCAAATCAGCAGCTGTATGTACATATTATGTAATAAGTTATAATGTAATAATCATATTTTATAGCAAACCATTTGTCTGAATCATTTCAATCATATTATAATTTGAATCATATAAATGTAAATAAATACCTTGATCCTTGATATAGTTTAGTTACCATCATAATACTCAATACCATCCCTTATTATATTGTATAATTAATGGTTACAATATTTTTTAAATTCAAAGTTATTTAATTGGTAACTGGTAAACACACGAAAAGCCTTTGGAAAAGAATCCAATTATAATATTGGTTATGCAGAACTCAATATAAATTAATTATCTAACTTTTTTTTTATCATTGCCTTCAGTAATTATCCTGGCATCCCGACTAAATCCGGAGACCAGTACATAGCAGTAATTTTAACCAGTACAAATTTTGTAAGTGAACCTTTTTTTTTCTTTTTTTTTATCACATTTTAAATAAATCTGTACAAAGAGTATTTTTTATTTTTATTTTTTTTGACTTATAAGTGAACAATCTTATAGTTTTAACAAATTTAATTAACTAGTAGCATTACTGGGGATGTGAACAAAACTATTTATTTTTATTTTTAAAAATTGCAAACTGTCAAATTTCCAATAAAATATGTAATAAATATAAACAATAGTTATGTACATTTATATTGCTGATTTTTTTTTAAACTGTTTTTACTAAACTTTTTTGTAATCCAAATATCCCCTTGCAGCATTTTGTTTGAATTACTGAGATTACACTGTATTCCTTATCCGTATCAGTATCCTTAATACATAGAAATCTATTTTCCACAAAAGAAAAAAACAAAACTGGTCTAATAGAGATTAAAATGAATTTTTAATTGTAATAAACACTCATAACAAATCAGATCGATGGTATGTTTGCCAAGTTACTCCATAAAAATTAACTTTTTCTTTAATGTTTGAAACTTCGTTTAATCTTTAATGTTTATCGAGAAATATAATGAAATAAAAAAATTCTTAGTGTCATTTGTTGAATATGCTTATCCGTGGGATTTGTTTATTCTGTTAATAATTAATTGTGTAACAGTTTATGCGGTCTTCCCTTGCAGACATCGTTTTGGCTCAGAGAGACACGTGACCACATTGATTGTTATTGACAACCAATGACTAATTAGTTTATTGAATGTACGCCAAAACCCGAGGCTTTCTAACTTGTTATCAACCCGTATTCATTTCGGCTAAATTAAGTAAACTAAAAACATATTACGGTTTTTTTTTTCTTTTTACATTTGTTTGTATCAATCTTTTTTCTTGGGAGGGTAGTTGAACCAACACACCTGGCACATATATTTCAAACGAGACCATCCCACACACAGTGGATGACTGAGAAAATGTCAGTTCTTTGTATTGAAAATATTATTATACCTTGCAATTTGCTCAACAAATGAGTTTAAAATTACCTTTAATATAGGAAAAAAATTTCTCATAAGGTATCTTTCAGATCTACTCATAGAAAAATGTTTGCATAGATCAGTGATTCCCAAATTATGCGCCGCGGCTCCCTGGGGCGCCACGGTGCAGTCATAAGGGCGCCGCAAAATATTCATTTAACGATTCGGCAATTTTCTTGGAATTTCCAACTCTCGAATTTTGGCGCCAACAATCGTGTACGCACACAAAATACCTAGAATTTATCAACTTTCAGGTCTTTCATTGTTTTCTTTCCAATCCGCATCTTATGAACCGGCTAGTGCGCAAAAACGGCTTCCCCACCCATGCTCTAGTCGCTAAACTGTACTTAAATAGTAAGTATCTGTTTTTAATTTTATCGCTGATAGAAAAGGTAATCGCTTTTAAAGAAGAAATTTTTCCAATTTTTCAAGAAAGTCAAAAATTTAGAAAAAAATGTGATGCGTTAAGGGCGCCGCGGAAAAAAAAAATACGATTATTTAGGGAGCCACAAACCTAAAAAGGTTGGGAACCTCTGGTATAGATCAAAGCAAGATGTGGATATTTCATTTTTGGTAATTTTGGATTTTGGAAATAACTTGCTTCTTATTCATTAAATACTTGTGTTTATTATTGTACTATTGGTATATATGTAACCCAATACCACTCTCAACTGTATTATGAATAATTAATCAATTAATCATATTTTGTGAAGGTACCCTTACTAATTGGTACATGCACGCAAAATTCCTTTGGAAAAGAAATCCCATTGTAATAGTTTTTCATTTTTTTGGTTTTATATTTGTGCCGACGGTTCGACCTGAATTTCAGGGCTTCATCTGGGCTGAAGAAAACAAAACTATATAACAAATAACATCTTCAATTCACAGAAACATAAAAATAATAATAAACAAACTTTACAATATACATTACAATAAATAAACTAGATAGATACTAATAGAATATAAAATATAATATTGTAGAGGTACGAATTATACAGACTAAATGATATAAAAATTAGAAAACAGACAGAGTTCAAGGAAATTAAGAAATAAACATAATGAATAATGGACTCGATATAACAAAATATTCAAGTGTAATTGTTAAGAGATTCATGGTAAAATAGATTATTAATTTTTAATCATCTATATAACTTTCATTCCTATTGTATCATATATTTCATTTTTCTTACATTTCATAATATTGATTTAAATTGTTTTTCATTATTTTTATAAATTACTTACATATTTATTATGTTAATTCTATTACTCATTATTTAGATTTTCTTCCTCACCTTTCATTATATTTATTTCTTTACTTTCTTCAACACTGTTTTTAATTTTTTTTATAATTTATTTTGTATAATTCGTACTCCTACAATATTATATTTTATCTTATATTAGTATCGATCTACTAGTTTCTACTTAATTAATTGTTATGTATATCTCCAAGATTTTTATACCTCCAAGCTGGAGGGTTGGTCATGGATTGGGAGCAGAGCATTAGCTCCCTTCAGTCTCTGGCCACTCCTCTATGTAAAACTGTAGGGGGGAAAAAGATTGTTTATTATATCTTATTATTGTATCTCTTTTTTTTATGATTATACCATGTATGTGTAATTTATATATGTCCGATTACGGATTGATAAGTATGCTGTGTGAGATAGCAACCTAATGTATTTAGGCAGCATAGATAGATAAAGTATTGCTCTCTCTCTCTCTCTCTTTTATGTTTTGCGAATAAAGGATATTATCTCGTTTTGTCTTTCAGCTCTCATGAATACATGAAATTCAGGTCGAAACGTCTGCAAAAATGAATAAGTTTTTTTTATCTTTACTAACTGCAACTCCGACCATCTTCCCTTAATATCTATCTACGCCCAACTATTAACAACTCGTTATGGATTCAAATAATTAATTAATCGCGAGATTTTTTAATATGTTGGCCCTTGTAGACCCATCGTTATCAAGAGTATTTTCGTATACGTAAACACAGGAAGGTTTGATATATTTTGAAATATTTTTTAACAGGGACTATTTTCTAATTTAAAATGAAATCCCTGATCGCGGAGCAGGTTTCAGTTGAGCCGTAACGTCAACTAGGCTCTAAATGATGCCATCTCTCCAGATCCAGTATACGATCTTCTTATTCTTCCAATGTATTCAGCAGTACGCATACAGCCTACTGTTTTATGCATCACCTTCTCCCTGCCTGAGATGCCTCGGCCACCTTTAAAATACCGTCCCCTCGAGGGATATGCTAACTCTGTGATGGCAAATACTGATGGAAATATCCTTATCAAATCCCCAATCCAGCCCGCTTTTCATGTGTTCACGATTTGGATTTTTTTTCGTCATATTATTTAACTTTCTCATTTGACCTTTATTTAAAATTGACAATTGAGATTGATATAGATTAAACACAAAAACATAAGCATCACGTCTCTTGAACGAGACGAGCTAAAACAAATATGTCGCTGATACGATGTTAGGCATATTCTGCATTCAGATCCATATATCTGTGTATCCATAATTACGGGATGAGCCGACCCAAGAGACCTGGCTTACCCTCATGATCGCTAGTTTTCCTCCATTCTCCAGCAATATTTACTTAGCTTAATGTTTCTATTTTTGTCCAGTATTGATGTAATTTACGGTGTATACTGAATATCTTATTTCAATTTTCCAGACCGCTACGCTACTTTATTATTTTACATGTTCGGACGTTTCCTTTCTTGAGGAATAATATCAAAATTAATAATTTAGATTGCTATTGCTGGTGAGGGAGTGGTGTGTACTGTATTTTTAATGGAATAAAATTAATTAAGCATTGTGCAAAATACAGCACTTTTAATGTCTATTCAAATTTACTACTGTACAACATAATATATCTAGTAAATTTTATTTTAGATTATAATGGTAATATACAGGCTTGTAGAGATACAAACTACCCATTGGTAGCACTCTAATGACGTTTTTATATTAACAGGTCTCGTAGCCATCTTCTTTCAGGCGCCACAGAGGATAGCCAGAAACGGAAAAGGAGACAAGGTTAGAAACTAGTGGGTTTGGGTGGCTAGGGAGTTTGTAATGGAAGGAATGATATCTGGTTCGGGCTAGTTCGGTTGTATATGAAACATTAAGGTCTTAATGTATGATATTATTTATGACAAAGATAGGAGAAGTGAGGATTTTACGAAGGATTTTGGACTGTAAGGATTGGATACAAGAGGAAGGTTTAGTGGAGCCTCATAGCTCAATTCCGTAAGTCCAGATGGGCCTTATTGTTATCATGTAGATCAGTCTTTTGTAATGAGTTGGAAGTCACTTTGTCACAAATCAAGTCATCCATTCAATCAATCAAGTCATCCTAATGTTCTATATGATGCCGATTAAGCCAGAACCATTTACCAATCTTTCCTTGATAAACGTCTAAACCAGCCAAACTTCTCGAGCCAGGCTTCTCCTTCATTACATGATAATCCTTCTAGGCGTCTGTAATGAAGATTCGAGGCCACGGTCAAGTGATCTTCACTAAAAATGTTATTGGAGTTCTACCAATGCTTAGATTCTCCACATATCTGTATCATTTCATTGTAATATAACTCATATAATATTTACTTATTGTATATATTCAATAAAGTTGTAAATTTCAATAAATAAATTAAACAAAATAATTTGTTTTTCATCAAGTGGTGGGTGACTTTTTGACGAATGAAGGGCTTACTTCTATTTTCCTTTTCCTCTCATTTTCTCTCTCTTCCTTCGCCAAGGCTGGTTGTACGATTAGTCACTCATGTTGATTTCTATCTACCTCTTGATTTTTTTTCTCGCTTTTATATATGTTTAGGCGTATATTACAACAAACCTTACAATATCCTGTTATGACGCTTTACATAAATAATCCGAAAAACACACCATCCTAATACCAAATAATATTATTTTAAAATACATATTAAATAAATATATAATATAATAAAATATTCTATTATAAGTGTAAATATAACATAATTACTGATGGCGAATATGTTAAATGATTTTTTTGTCTGTTTTAGGTAAGTGAGATATCATTTCAACGCAGAAATAGTTGTGAGTATGTATATTACATTATTTATTGTAAGAAAGGTGGTATATTATTTCGATACGGTGTTATTAATATTATATAATACTCAAAAGTGTATTAAGTAATTTCGTATCATAGTTATTCACTTACATTATGCCATTACAATGTCATCAGTATAATTATGTTTCATAACGCTGTAAAGCATTATTCACATATATGTAAGGAGGTTACCACACTAGCTTGAGAAAAAATTGATAACCGATCGATGTGATCGGTCCAGTCATGAACGAGGTTAGTTAGCGAGAAAAATGGTTACATTTTGTAGTACATTGTGCATTGTTGTATTATTGATAGCATTATATTTGTTCTGTAGTGGCAATATAAAAAGATTTGTTTTTTAGCTCCCTATTTTCATTTCTTAGTCCGGATACAATATGTACATTTTTTGAGCAATGAATAAAATTTTAATCTTTTTGTAGGCGAAAGCAAGAACGAATTCTAGGTTTCTCATAATAGTTTGAGATTACTTTATCAATTATTATATTTAAGGAGATATGCTATTATTTTGAACACAATTCTAATTATTATATGTTTGAAAATACAAAATTTGTTTGGAAAACATAAAATATATAATTGAATGCCGATTCGGAACTTCATAACAGAAAGTTATATGCCCATAATTTAAATTTAAAATTTTCAACTATAAAAATAAACAGTTTTTTTTTTACCGGTTTGGAAAAATGAAGAAATGAACTACAATCACTAACATTTAGATTTAGACATATTTAGTTTTAATTGATATTTTTAATTATAAAATTAAAAGGAAATTTTGAAATATTTATTAGAAAAAATACCAAACTGCATTTGAAATGAAAAATCTTTATTTCTTGGAACGTTTTAGTCAAATTTTTTCCAATTATAACATGTATATTAATTTTTTTCGCACAAATCTATTAGTAAGAGGATATAAAATCTTTTTGTCATCGCGACAGCAATTTCACGATGTATAGTTGACGTTTATTTCACTGAAAAAGATATGAATGAAATATTATTACCACATACAATTATCTTATTTCCTAAAATTTATCAATAAAATGTTAAAAATAATCCATTTTTAGTGTTTAACTAAGATAATTAATATTTTTTAACATTTAGTTAAATCAGAGTTTTATTTTATCTTATTTTAAATATACTGGATTAGATTTCAGTTAGTATATCGGTTTACGATATTATATTTTTAATTCACCGACAGATTTTCCAAGAAAAACACACATAAAAAATCCAACCAGAGTAGGATTTATGAGAGGAAGATAATCTTTGAAGGATCTCCAGGGGAAAAAAGTAAAGAAAAACGGAAAATCCTTTAAAAGGGAATTGTGCCTAAGGTTGACTTAGCAATTTCAGAATCAGTCTTGCAAAATGGAAGGGAACAAGACTAACCAGCCTGGATTCATTGAGTTGATTTATACTTTCAAATCAGTCGAGATTCATTTGATTTTGTTTTTCTTTTAAAATCATGAAATTGAGGGAGTGAAGCTTAACTATATGGTCTTGTTTACGTTTTAGACGGAAATTTGTTTCAAAAGAAAACATGAATATAACTCCTTATTTTACATCCCCTCTAGCCTTATACGAGTATGTCCTGATCTTCAGTGAACATCATATCAAACTAAAATATACTTTGCATAATATTGACACTAAGGGATGATTTACGCGTACCAAGTTGTTAAAAAGATAACAAAATAACTTGATTTTAAGCGACTACATTTTTAGACTTTATTCATACGCATTTAAGTAGTTAGTCTGTTTAGTTCAATCAATATGGAAGGTCAACAACCTATGAAAGTTGCAGGACAATAATATTAAATCTATTTAAATCTATAATAATATTAAATCAACTTAAAAATTCATTTGGCCGAAAATTCCCAACAATAAGCCGAATAAACTGTATATTTTACAAGATACAGGCAGTGAAATACATAGGCAGTCGATTCACTTCTATCCCAAAATAAAAATACTAGAAGTCACCTTCGACCAATATCTAATGACCATATTTTCCAGATCATCCGCAAATCCATAACTGTACTTAAACAATTCCTAAAATTCTGTGATTCCATTCCTCAGAATACCCGTCTCCTAGCTTATTGTGCTCATAGTTTCCTCTCTTGTTTTTCCCCACTTCGACGACTGTTGGTCTAAGTTTACGTTGGTCTGGCTATATGCAGGTCTAGAGTTTAGATCCATGAACTGTTTCGTAAGAATTGTCTTCGGGTTTCCCAGGCTCTCTCATGTATAACAACGGGATACCCAGATAAAGTGGTTCTAATCAACCTCCCGAAGGGAACGCCGCCTTTGTATTTTCCTGTTTCTACTTTTTAAAATTGATAAAACCGACCTGTATCCTTTATCCCTTCACTCTACGGTCAACTACCCATTCTTTAAACACCAGATCCCAACCAATCGATTTGTATATACCCTCCCATAGAACCCCCTCTTTTAGAAAATTCTTCGTCATACATGCAACCTCCTTCTGGAATACTCTTCATATCTCCATTCGTCAATCCTTATCCATCTATTCCTTTAAACAACGCCTATTTCTTCACTTACCACATAACCAAACCTCCGCAGCATTGCGAGCTATACATTATTGATTACTATTATAAATTAGAATTTAACTTAAGGCTTTTATGTTATATCAAAATGAACACAGAAACTTTTATAAATGTCTGCCAGACAATTAACCTTAATTTGTGAACAATGTATTATTCCTAGAGGACCATTGTCCCAGAATAAATTATTTTTCATTCATTTCAAACGTGATTTTCTAGTCTAATAACAACTAAATTAATACTTTTTTTTTAACCAGTATTTACATACACTACAAAATAATACACAGAAATCATAATTCTAAACTAATAAATTTTTAGAATAAATAATAAAAAAGTAACTGGAAGCATATATAACTAGAGTTTGCAGCCATATTTTAGGTAGAATTAACTGTGAAAATTTCAAAATAAACAAACTTCCACAACAATATAAGGTTTTAGAAACTTCTTTAGAGTACAATGTTGAAAGAGAGACATTGAAGTAAAAATGAAACAAAATCGAGCTGCCAAATCAAATCTAAAAATCGAGGATAACCATACATCTTGCGACAAAAACCACCAAATTAAGGGTTAATGGCAATTTATTGCAAAATTACTTAAAACTTTCTTAATATTATAGGTTCATTACTGGACGAGTTGCATTTAGTTAATGAGTTGTAGTGAAAAAAATCTTCTTTATTTGAATACAAGATTAAGTCAATTATTATCCGTAATATAGTTATAAAATTGTATTGTAATCCAATCGGAAACTTAGAAGTACATAATTTTTCGACATACTCCCCTTTCTTTCTAACGCACTTGGTCCATCGTTGTACAAGCTTCATGATGCCCTCATAAAGAAGGTTTTCGGTTGACCTGCGAGCCAGGAATCCACCGCTTCTTTCATTGCTTCGTCCGAGGTAAATCGACGGCCCCTTTATGCCTCATTGAGTGGACCAAACAAGTGATAGTCAGAAGGGGCAAGATCGAGATTATTTGGGGGATGAGCCAGTATTTCAACCGAAAACCTTTTCTTATAGTACAAAAGTCCAAGAGGAGAAAAAAGTCAGTTATCTCTCCCCAATTTTTGATTACTTTAATGAAAACTATGTATAATTACTAGTCAAAATTGATGAATCTGCCAAGTATAGGTAGGGGAAATAAAAAATGGCGGCTGTTTAAAAGCGATAAAAAAATT
>NW_027113124.1:55547-60255 GCF_000696795.3 Halyomorpha halys | reverse complement strand
ATAAACATTATTAACTATTTTATAGTAAATTAAACTAGCTTTAATTTGAGCGCTGGCAGCCATCTGCATGTCAAATAGTTTCTGAAATGAAGTTTTTCATAAATAAAATTTATTGTCCGAATAAATCAATTTATTTTAGCAAATATCATGAAAACTACGAAGGTAAAGGTAATAATCTTCTTTATAGTTCATTGTACTAGCTTTAATTTGAGTGCTAATAGAAATCTGTACGTCACATAGTTCTCTATAGTAGAGATATAGATTTCTCAAAATAAATTAACTAACTACTAATCTTGCAGTAGATTTTTAAGAAATTTGGCTTTTTAAAAAGCTATATCTCGAGAACTATTGGACGTAAATAGCTCTTTTAGGGCTAACATTTCAGAAAATTTACTCTTTTTTAAATAATGGGCTCTTAGGTTTTTTAGTTTTGTTGGTAGTTTTTAGGATATAGAGCTCTGAATGAAAAATTAGTATTTTTTTAAGGTTTTGAAACAGCCACCATTATTACCCTTACATATACTTGGCAGACTCATCAATTTTGACTATTAATTATACATAGTTTTCATTAAAGTAATCAAGAATTGGGGTGAGATAACTGACTTTTTTCTTCCCGGCTCTTGTACTATTATGAGGGCATCATGAAGCTTATACAACGATGGACCTAGTGCTTTGAATAGCCTGGGGACTATGTTGAAATATGATGAACTTTTAAGTTTACTATTTGATTACAATAAAATTTTATAACTATATCGTGGATAATATATGACTTTCCCTTGTTTATCATAAACAGCGTTGAGACATTGCCCCAACCAGGTAATCTAGTTTAATCAGGCAATTTACAATACAAATTAACACAATTCATAATATACACACAATACAATTAATCAATTAATAAATAAGGCGACCAGCTTAATTATGGAATGTGAGAATATGGTTATATTAAGGTAATTGTTTTAAATACAAATTTTTATTTTTGATTAATTGAATCGTTGTATCCATATTTTATAAATAGTGTTCATTTTCATTTGTAGATTACCTGATGATGGGGCGGTTGCCCCGAAACTTATGATATATTAAAATTAAAACAATTAATAAGAAGTTTTTCGATACGACTCATCAATTAAAATTTTTAATTGCATAGTATTGAAGAACAAGCAGTAATTGTTGACATGTTTACTCACAATTTTAAAGTTTAAGATATTTGATAGCAAAAGTAATCGTAATCTGATGACACTTTGTAATCGGAACGCAGATACGTTATAATAAAAAACTGAAAATATAATCAAGTACTACCGGAGTCTGATTTGAACCCCAGGAAGCTTGAGAAAGGTGTGGTTTAGGGGAACTGGTTGTCTTGGAAACATGTTAAGTGAAACTTTATTGTAAAGAATTGTACAAAACTAGTAAAAAAAAAGAAAAAATTAACTAATAATTTAGATTGGATATATTTTCATTGGCTTATATTATGTTAACTTAGCCATGGAGTCTGACCCAGTTGGAGTTAGTAAATTAGTATATCAATATTCAAAGATAATATTAAAATACAGTATTTTTACTATAATTTTTTACACAAGCGTGTGAAGTGAAACTAAACACTTCAATAAATTCATACATACATACATATGCATAAAACACAATACCTTATTCATTAAATATCTCATATAGTTAAAATTTATATTATTGTACAAATAATAATAATAAAAAAATTTTTATACTTTCCAGCAATAATTATAAATAAATGAATATATCTGTTAAAGAAATTAGGGACTAAGAAAACTAATAATTAGTAACCATAAACTATTTTTCCCCCTTCTGTCTTGTCCTCTTAGTCTTTATCAATGATTGGACTATTGTTGAAACTCATTATTTGTTAATTTCTTAAATTAATTTTTTAATTTATTGTTAATTTCTATCATTACTTTACTCTTTATTTATCTTTTCTATAATACATCACATTCCATCTATTCAATCACTAATACATACCCGTTGTAATATCCACCTATTTTCTTCATTATTTCTTAATTAATTGTATTATTACTTTACTCATTTTTTTTTATAATATTTAATTATTTTATTCTCTTGTCTAGAGATACTGTCTGTATTTAATTTTTGTCCTATTGTTTATGTATCCTTTTGACCTTTATATATATTTATTTATCTACAATTTGTTTCATCCCTTTCCGTTTTGTTCTAACAATTAAATCGCCTTAAAATGTATTATAAGTTCCATTTCATTTCTAATTTGTTCCTTAAAAACTGTTGCATTCTTACCTAATTTCTACTACTCCCTTCTCTTAACTCCTATTCAGAGATGAAGTAAGAGTTCATTCTAAAAGCAACCTGGTTGAGGTGAGGATTTCTATTATTTTTCTTCTGTTCTCTATTCATTCATTTACTTATCCCTTCACCTACTCTCCTTATTTGTTATTGCATCATACATGTACCTTATTACTACTTCTATCAAGTATTATTTCACTAATCAATACTCTAGTTTTAAATTAGCCATTCTACCTCATTACTGTACTTGTTATCAATTAATGTTCTATCCTTTTATATTTATATTCCTTTAGTTAGCTGTCCTTTCTTCTTTTTTATATAATTTGTTTTGTTTTTTATATTTTTGTATATTCTTTCAATTTATAATATAATTGTTCTATCATATTTTACAATGTAAGTATCTGGTTCTCATTTAGACAAGATGAAGCCTGCAAATTGGGGAGAAACCTTACTCAAAAATAATTTTTTTTTTTACTATTTTTATACCTTTCTTAACCAACCCCAGAACATTTTCCTACGATCTATTAGACAAGATCAATTTTTAGTATTCCAATAACTATAAAAAGTGGATTGGATATTTTTAATTTACTTAATTATTAAGTAATCGGATTAATGAAAATTTTGGATTATAGAAAGTTTTAAGAAAAAACGATATTTAAAAAAATCAATATGAATGAACATAACTATTTTTATTTGTATTTTTATTACACATTTTTTTTGGAATTTTGGTTTTGAGTTTTAAAAAAAAATGTTTTCTTTTGTTTCCCAGTAATGCTAATTGATGATTTAATTTGTTATAACTATAAGATTCTTAATTTATAAATGAAAAAAGTATAAAAAAAAAAAATCTTTAAATGTATTTAATTAAAACTTGATAAAAAAAATTAAAATGAGTTCACTAACAAAATTTGTATATATACATAACTATACTATTAATTAAATTAGTTTTACAGAATAAATATTATGTATTTCTAATTGCAACAAAATATTTTATGAGCACTTACATAGGAATTTAAATTACTCGAAATTTAAACTTTAAAAGTATCCAAATTCGATTTTAACGGTGTCTACAATAACTTGCCGATAGATCGGGAAGTTTAAAATGTTCTTTACACCTGTGCGCTTTTATTTGAAAATAAAAATGTAATTGCCTGCTGAGTTAAATGCAAAGAAGGAAAAAAACACTTTTTTTTACGCCAGTTTGGATTACTGAGGTTACACTGTAGATAGATGTAATTTATAACCTTCTTTTATCCGAATGGACTAATAATAATCAACGAACCCGTTCCCTTATCTGTAAAAATTGCAGTAATATATATTGATTTATTAGGGCGAAGTAGGTAATAATTTTTGCTAAACTTTTTTTTTTTATTGTCATTGTTTTAAATACATAAAATTAATTAATCATTCTCTAATGAAGCAACCCTCAGGGATAAAGGTACTAACGATTCCCGCTGCCTTGAAAATAAACTGCAGTTATGGTGCGGGTTCAAAGAGATCTGCAAAGAGGTAATCACAAATATCCCTTGGGAAATTCCAGTTTTGCACTAAACAAGCGGTCGTAATTTTCTAAAGAGTTGTGTAGCCCCGTGAACAAGATACCCATGGGACGGGGCCTATTAGACATGGCTTGGTAGTTCCCACCGCAACTGCCTCAGCTCTTCCAATCGTCACGATTGATTTGACTCTAGTTAAGGAGGCAGTGTCCCCTAATGCATCACCAGCCGTGTTATACAGCAACAAATAGATTTTTTTTTATACCAATTATAGAAATGAGGATTGTGAAAATTGATACTTTCCATATCATTAAATAGTTTTTACTTTGATAATAAGGTCCTGATGGTCGACCGTAGATTGATATGAGGAGATGGTCGGATGTCTTGTCTGCAAGGATGCACAAATAAACAAAACTCATTCATTTGTGCCTACGCTTCGACTTGAATTTTAGACCTTCATCAAGGCTGAAAAAACAAAAACCGAGGTAACCATAATTCAGAGAATCATAAAAATAATAAAGACGGTTATTAAGTAAATAAAGAAATCAACATAATGAAAGGTACGCAACAAAATGTAAATGATGACTAATCGTATTAGCATAGTTAATTAAATCAAACATTGGCGGGACAGTCCGTGGAGGTCCAAGACCTCGCGCGTTTCATGACGTGGAAAGCGTATTACATAGTAAGATATTTAAGTAATGTCAAAAATAATTTTTAAAAAAATATATTTAAATCAACCTAATGAAATGTATGAAAGAAAACCATAAATACGGTACAATGGGCAAGAAAGAAAACTTATTATACGTTACAACGGATAAAATGTGAGTAAAATATAATAAGCTAAAATAAATATGGTAATATATATTATAATATATGAAAGATACACAGTATTATAGATGAGTAAAATATAAGAAACTAAAATAAATATG
>NW_027113124.1:52922-53352 GCF_000696795.3 Halyomorpha halys | reverse complement strand
CCTTCTTATTCAAGTTTTTGGTTTTTTTATTCATGGTGAAGGCCTGAAATTCAGGTTGAAACGTCGGCACAAATAAATAAGTTTGGTTTATGGTCTCGAGACTGCTCCCCCGACCACTTTGTCCTCACGTTTTGTTCTTTCACTTTCGAATTAAATTTTTCTACGGGAATGTACGTTTTGAGGTCCCTAAGCCTTAATAATCAAGCCTCACAAAATGGCCTGACAGCCTAGCTCAAAGAATTAAAATTCGTATGAAACTGGAGTTTTATATCTAAGGCGGCAATATGTCTGGAATGTTACAGGAACTTTTTTCGATAAAATTGACTGACCTTTGGCACTTACCGTAAGTGCCTTTTTATTGAATATATTTTACTCATTTTTCGAATTTCTCACTATGAAAGAATTTGATGAGCAAATATAGCAGAAAACG
>NW_027113124.1:48904-49821 GCF_000696795.3 Halyomorpha halys | reverse complement strand
GCATATACACGACATCGTGCGACGATAAAGAACTACTGTTGTGATCAAGAACTTTGAGATTGGTATCAGATGTCTGGAATGAACATCTGATTATTTAGAGTTTAATATCAGTCTTAGAGAACTGTCTCATTGGAGACGGATATTAATAAAGAGTCGAACAATATAATTAAAAAATCTGTAATATCTAAAATCTAATACAACCCATTAAGAATCAGAGGTTCAGTACTTTTTCTTGAACAACAGTCGTACAAGGAGATGAGAACAATATAATACAATTGAATAATGAATAAATAAAATTTCAAGGTAAGTTACAGAATCGGGTATATGGTTTCATAAATCCTATTATTAAAAATATATATTCTGTTTATACACCAACTTTTGAAAATTTAAAAATAAAAAAAAAAATAAATAAAGGAAAATAAAATAAGCTATCTATAAATAAAAAAAATAATTGGGTCGTAAATTTCAAGACCGAGGCGGTAAAATTGAAGAGCCATTATGCAGGTATTATTAATAACTTAAACTTATAATAAAATGAAACCCGTTTGTTGTATGTTTTTTTTTTATCCATATAGATTTTTTTTATATACAACCTATAAAAGGTGAGGGGTGCAGCACTTTGTAAGGAAGTAATGTTACCAGACCAACAATTGTGCAAGGAGGTGATGTGGACAGATCACGCCCGACCGCCAGATTACCCAATTAAGGGTACCCTCTTCATGAAGCTGGTTGGACTCTAATGAGGCCTCCCTAACCCACAGAGCTGACTCACGGCTACAATTAAACAGAAAATAATTACCTGCCGGAGCCGGATTCGAACCCGGGTCCTTGAAGTTAGTTGCACAGAGCTACCCGTTCCCATGTTTTCACTATATAACAATCAATATCATATTGAAAATAAAGTCGTTCCTCAGACT
>NW_027113124.1:38207-48693 GCF_000696795.3 Halyomorpha halys | reverse complement strand
TTTTTAAATATTATTTATAAACAGTAAATATATGGGAAAATGTTTTGTTTGTGGTGAATATTCTGGAAATATCGGAACAAATCAGGTACAAGATGTTTGTATATTGAGGGATTTGTTTATATGCCTGCCAATCTGTCGTTTGACTCACGTCCGACAAATCCTTCAGGCAACCTTTGTGATAAATTTGTATGCACGCTACAGTCAGACACCAGCGGTTCTGTGACTCCTACACCCACATATAGAGAAAATCCCGTCTAGAATTTTCGTGAAAGATATTGGAATAGGTTTCTGTTACTAGTCCTGTTTTGAATACATAGTCAAATTTTCTTATACAACTAAGAAAAGCTTTCATCTATAAATGAGGTAACGAATAAATTTCTGAGGGAAATATCTATTAAAAAATACATTTATTTATCAATCAAAATTATTTACTTCTATAATAATTTCACAATTGTAAGATGGGCTATTAAAAGTGCATTTATATATTATTATTATTTTCTTACAAATAGGCTAAACTTTCATTATATTCGTATATTCACAATTTCATACAGATAAATAAAAGATTGTAAAAAAAAAAAAAAAAGAAATAGGAACAAATAATAAATAAATAAAAAAAGAAAAGAAAAGTAAAATAATTTCTTAAACTCAATTATTCCTATTTACATACGGTCAATCAGTATCTTACGACATGAAGGCAAGGAGGTTAAGATGGGCGGGATTTGTTCCTTGAAGCAATCTATCAGGACGCTACTAACACATTGACTACCAGTATATGGCAGGCTAGAGACCACGTGGGAGGCCAAAAACTAGACGAATAGACAGAAACAACAAAGATGTGAAAAAAATGCATGCAGAAAATTGGAAAGCAGTAGCCAAGATAGGCAGTCGTGGAGAAAGCTGGATCGTGCGGCCAAAGATCTACGTCTGTAGACCTAGCTGAAAAAAAATAATGTTTATATATTTGTGGAAAACAAAAATGTAGTGCCAGTTTTTATAAAACACAATACTGATTTAGCAATGTACATTTTTAACTCTATTGTATTTTTTTTTTTTTTACATACACGTATACCCTTACACATATATAACTCCAAACATTTTCTTCCCACGTTGAATCAGCAGTCAACATTAAACACGTCATTATGAACGTTTCTGTCGTATAATTAAAAACGAAATATAGTTATAACAACGTCTGTTATTATAACAATATTTATTTTATTTTTTCGGCCAAAACTCCCATGGGAGTCCTATAATGCCTAACCATGGTTGGGGGTCAAAGTTTTTCATTTTGTGGGACCGCCACTCGTCCCAGTCAACGTCCCAGGCCGGATTCGAACCGGTACCCCCATTAGGCATAAAATTGGTAAGACAGTGTCTTTACCACTGAGCGGCCCATATAACAATATTTATATTATTAAAGCCCAAACTTGAAAAAAAATTAAATATTGAAAACAAACATAAAAAATGAATCACATTCTGTTATTGAAATATAAAATAATAAATTCATAAAATTTCGTAGTTTCTATAAAAATAATAATTGCATGAGCTATATTTTATAATAAATTCGTTTGATAACCGCTTAAATTACGCCCCGATTTTATAATAAGGTTTCTTCTTTGGTTAATATGTAATTTTTTTTTCAATTAGCAACTACAGCTCCTAACTTTTAATATTGAATATGTGGTTATAAAAATATGTTATAATAATGAAAATGAAATATGATAAAACTTCGATCTTCTACAAATATTAAAGAAAAATTTACTTATGCTAAGATGAGTTCAATAGTAGAAAATTACACCTAAGGTTTTAAGAAGAGTTTCATGAATAAGCAGACAAGCCATAAAACTAAATAACTTGGGGGAACGCTGGCAAGTTTTGAATAAAGCGCATTGCCTTAACATTTGCTAAACGTTGAACAAATTTTGATTTTTTATCATCATTTTTATAGTCAAGAATTATTCATTCATTTCTGAAATAGGGTTATAATAAGTTAAGTATTTTATTGCCACAAATGATATTTTTTATCTCATACTCTTTAACCATAATGCTTAAGAATAAAAAGTGAATGGCTTGAGCTATGTTTTGTATTCTTCCGAAAATACCCAAAAACTATTTTTTTTTCTTTTCAACTAATTTAATTACAACATTGTTGTAGTTTTTCATTAACAAGTCACGCAAATAAGTCATTGTACAACAATTATGCCAATTGTCAATAAAGTCAACTCAAAAAGAAAAAAAAAACGGAAAAAAGGAGAAAGAAAATGAAAAAAAAAGCTACGTGAAAAAAGTCTCGTTTTAGATTCGACGACCCACAGATTCTGCCCGCTGATTGGAAAATACAGTGATTGGCTTCATCGGAACTAACGTAAAAAGGAAAAAACGTAGACCGCGTTTTACGGTGCAGTCACCAGCTGCTTTTTAAAATGGATCAAGTGCGCTCGGAAAATAGAGGAGATGGTCAGGACGAGCTCTAACTGCCTGGTATTTATCTTACTGAGCCCGGGCAATGAAAATTGTTGCTACGCTTTGCAGCTCAGTATAGTGCGTTTTATGTAACTTTTAAACAGTTTCGTTTATTTTATTAATCCATTTCTAGACCTTAAACAAAGAAATACATGGAACATTATACATTCATTTTTGCTTTCACTTTTCTATGTATCACTCATCTATGTATGGAATATATCGAATTTACATTTTTAATGTACGGTCTGAGTCAAATAACTAAGTTTCACAAAATGATCTGTGTTTTCTGGGTATTTGTGTCTCCGTGTGTGAACAGCCTAGCTCAAAGCAATTCGTCTGAAAATAAAATTACATGTTTAACCCATAATCGGTCGCTAGGTCGATTTTAACACGGATAGCCTTTGGTTTTGCCTCTTGTAACCTATGTTTCCCTAGTTTTGCTATTTTTTTCTTCAGAAAAAGACATTTTTCTGGATTAGAGAAAAATCCTCACAACTAGAATATTTTTATAGTAGCCTCAGTCGCGCGTGAGATAATGTCCCATGAGAAGGTACGAGTATATTGTCAGGGAAAGAGGGCTGGACGCTTACTGAAAGCTGCCAGAGTGCTGGGGAGCATGGTATAGAAGGAAGAGGCTGTGAACTGCATATTCCAGGACGATGACACAGTCTCCCTCTAGCAGCATCCAGACCCGAAAAACGATTAACGTGAAAGAAATTCTCACGCAGCGACCAATGACGGGTTAAGGCGGGTTTACGCTTGGGATATGGCAGCGAATTTTCACTAAAATCAACTGACCGGAAGTGCCAGTTTTTAAAATCGATTATTCATATTTATTTGATTCTTTTCAAAATAGCTCTAAGGATTTTTTAAACTCAGTCTTTCAATGGACAATTAATTGTCCTCACGGAACCTCAAAAGATGTGTTTCCGATGAAAACTTCTATACTCTTGTGCACCAAAAGACATTGTGAGAATTAACGGCCCGAAGTTAAAGTTCTTCGATGCGATGGAAAAATGAGAAGATGAGTCTCAGTCACTTTGAGTTCATTCTTCATCGCTTACATAGATACAATAATGAAAATATTTAAGAGAAGAATAGGAATAGCACTGACTGGACATTCGAACATAAGAACTAACATAACAATGATACAAGACGATGATATAGTTTTAATATTTGTTTCAAAATTTGAACTCCAACTAGCCCTCGTAGAATAAGAAAAAAGGGCATATTGATGTAATGGAAATCATGTAGGACGAGAGTCCGAATACATAATGGATGGATATCCATAATCCGAATATATGATCTATCTGACTTGTAGTGAGGAAGAACATGTCGTAAATGTGCTCTTCCTGGGAACTGTATTTTGCAAAAATTTAAGTTATATATAACGTATAAGAGCTATCTATCCCACGGGATAGGACAAGTATGATATTCTTACGACAGGCGCGCTTCCTAAAGTTACAGTTAAGTGCGCAACATAGTAACAGAAGAAAATGACAGAGCCGTTACAAATTCACAATTTTTATGATCAATATCAATTGTATATGTAAGGAGTATAAAAGACAAATTTTCATTTCAACAAAAACCAGATTTCTTTATTTAACTAAAGGAAAATGAAAATAAACAAAATCATTTTCTGAGAGACTCTTTGAAAAATTATCTATATATAAAAATATCTTTGATAATTCTTAGACCGATTAGTTTAGCCGAAAGAAAAAGTAACTAATAAATTATTTAAATAAAAAATAACAATTCTAAACGTTCACTATAAACTTCTCAAAACTTTCTCTGATAGGGGCTAAACGATATAGCACCCGGTGCTGATGCCATCAAATCTTAGGAATCTACAGAGATATGAACATTGATAACCATTCTAAATCGGTTAACTCTCTGTTACAACTCATCAGAATACATGTGATTTTCTTTGAAGACTTCTCTTTAACAGGAGCTAACAAGCTTATACGAACTAAAACAGATGCTGGGCGCAATTATGTTCTCGGGTACAATTTAGGTTAGGTATCACAGTGGTGCCTACACAAACTGGTTAGTAGACTCGTGATTTTGAAATATTATATATGTATTTAAAAGCTTAAAGAACGAACTTGTGTTCTGTGGGGGAAAAGAATGAGAATAAGAAATAAGGAATGACACACTCGGACTTTGTAAAATACTAATTTTTTATTTACAATATAAATAAAATATATACAATACTTATATCTAAAAAAAAACCTGAATCTAAATACATATACAAGGGACTACATGACATTATAAGGAAGTAGGATGAGTCTACTGAAAGCGGTGGTCTCAGGAGCCGCTGGTCGGAAGGGAGGTCAAGAAAGGGGAGGGACCGCTCTGCTGAGATATGCCTTTATTGAGTCTATTTCTTGTACACATTCGAATCAGCTGACAACGCAGTAACAGCTGACCAGGTCATAAATTGTAAACATTATTTACTTTTATTAAATACAACAAACACAATTTGCAATATTTTATTTTCTAATTGCTTGTTAATTGAGTACTAGACCTTAGTGTCGAAAAACAAAATGAATGGTTGATACAATATAAAACAAATTCTAGCTTAAGTACTCATTATTGACTGTATGAATTTAATGAAAATATCTTAATCCCAAAAAGGGTGAGGAATAATGATTAACTACTTTATTCATTAGTACAAGGTCATTGGCACGTATCGAAACTTGAGAACATGGGTATAATATAACTAAATTACAGATGCTTTCCCGGACCACCAAGTGTGCCAACTTACCCACATGATTTGGAACGAGAGCCCTGGAACTAACCGCAGATGCTTTAAGTGAAGCGTAGCTTCCAACCGCAACAACCAAACTGATACGAATAACATAAATTCAAGAAGTTTGTCTGTATTACCGTGGATATCGTTTCAAACGACTGATTCGACTAACGAAATTATTTTAAAATAGTATATTTGGGCATGAACCAGTTTTGGGCAAAAAGAAATGATACAATGTAATTCCGTTAATCCGAATTAATTGCTGCTGGGGGGTGTTCGGATTACTGAAAAGTTCGGGTAACAGAAACTATCAGAAAAATGGTGTAAAAAAAAATTCAACGCTACATATTTTCAAAAATATTTTTATTTACATATTCTATTGGAAATTCAACAGGATGAAGTTTTAAAACATTAAAAAAAAAATTTCTATTAGTAATGCTAAATGATGATTTAATTTGTTAAAAAAATAAGATTCTTCATTTATACGTAAAAAATATATACAATTAAAATAAAAAATACTCTGTAAGGATTAATTTAAAACGTGAAAAAATCAGTTCACCAACAAAATCCGTATTATTCATATTTTTTTCTATTAATTAAATTAGTTTTACTGAGACAAATAATTTATAAAATATATATTGTAAATTTCTGATTCCAAAAAAAATATATAATGAACACTTCCATAGGAATTAGATTACACGATATCGAAACTGCAAACATTTGCACTTCGATTTTCACGATAATAACAACAACTTGCTTACAAATCGGGAAGTTTAAATTCCTTTACACATGTGCACTTTTATCTGAAAATAAAAATGTTATTCCCAGCTTAGTTTTCTAAAAAAAAAAAAAAATGCATGCCAGTTTGAATTATTTAAATTTATTTTCTTTTACGAAGTCTGGATTACCGATATTTTTTTTTTGTTCCCCCTCCCTTGCCATCTCTGGCATACGGGGTGCGGGAGCAGTGGGATAGTGCACTGGGGTTGGATTACCATATTACACTGTTCTTAATATTTTGTGGGTGTGTATCCAATACCTGGAAATTTCTGGCATATGGGGGGGATTACCCCACAGGTAACCAGCCTGTTCTGACCAGAGCAAGAGGATCACGTTTTCATTCCGTGGTACCGGCTCGAAGTAAAGTCAATCCTCCTTCGGAGTCCGGAATCGAACCGGCACACAGTACTTCGAGTATATGGAGTTAATGAATTATTACTAGAAACTTCTTTAAGATTACCAACATACCCAAATGGACAAGGAGTATGCCTGGACTGGTTGTTTGTTTCTTTGTTGTTAGTTATGTTTATCAATAATTGTTGTTTTTGATCGTCAATAAAACAAATTATACCTATAAGTTATGCAAATTACGGCAAAAGATTTACACATAACTTTAGGGTTCAAAATAAGTAGATATTGGAGTAAAAAAAAAATCTGAGCATCAAAATAAAAACAATAATAATTATATCAATACAAAATTACAACAAATCATCAGAATCTGAATCTAGCGTATCTAATTCTAAATTTGAAATATAATCGTTTAAACCTTCATTCGAAGTGTTTGAGAAATTAAAAAAACCTTCAATATCTTTATCAACGTTTTTATGTTTTCTTGATATAATTTTGATATAATGAAGGGATAAGACATGATAAGGAGATTCCTCATTAGAAGCCCACAAGTATTTGTCCTAGACGGTTTGTGAGTGTGTTGCAGTAAATGCATTTGCTTGGTCAGCCACGTGTAGAGATTTCAACAGAGAATGCTTTGTTTTCTATTTTTTCCTCAATATAATCTGACAATAAAACAATAAAATCGAACCAATTTTTATGTTAGGAAATAAATTGTTTCAATATTCGGTCGCAGCTTTACCATTTGGTTTTAGTTGCCACTCACCAAAGTTCGAAAAACTTTTTGATAAGGGCATGAACTTCGTCAGAGCTATTTTTAAAGTTGAAATATTCTATTGAAAATTTCATGATTACTTCTTTCTTTCGCTCCGTAGGAATGGCTCACCAAATGTTGAAAACATCGGTGTTTGTTTTCGAATTTTATTTTATTTATTAAAATTTCCCCTTTTTTACAGTATTAAATGTATTAACATACCTTGGCTCTTAGATTCCATGACTATAGGTGGTTTTACCATTAAGAAGAGACGCACTCGGGAAGTGAAACAAATTGTAACTGATAATGCGGTTACCTCAAAAGGAATTAATTCCTAAAGTTTAACCTTTATATGGCCTCACAGAAAAATTTAAACAGTTTAATGTATGTATACATCAATAGTCTAAGGTTTAGTTTAAAAATCCCAATAGTAAATAACTCGTAAAAAAATATTTTGATTTTTGTCTATTGAACGATGCACTGTGCGGCATCGCTGCTCGAGTTCGCTAAGGTGACGCCTTCATTCCCTCGGTTAAAAACATCCTCTACTTCCCAATTACATTGATTAGATACGGGGAAAAATTACAATTTTAATTAATAATTTTAACTACTTGACGAAACACTATAAATTTTAAAAATTGGTCTTAAGGAAATTATTATCTTCATTAATTCACTTTGATAACAATAATAAAGTTTTTCTTAATGTATGTAATGTGAAAATGTTGCTGAGGGAAGAGCCATGATAATGATAATGGAAGTACACCTTAGAAGTTGAACGGTCGTAAAACATCGCCATATTATTAATTCATGATGTATATCAGAAAAAAATGTTTCTCAAGACCTCGTAAATAACCAAGATGAACGTGTAGCAGTACTGGTACCTTCCTGACTACCCGACAACCACCCAGTCACCAACTCCTCTAAATTCCAACCACTATTAACATATGATATAGAATATAGGTACCCCCTGAGGAGAGCTGAGTTAAAAAATGGTCGTAATGTAAGTTATATTTTTATGATGGTTATATTTAGTGTTTTAATTTCAGTAGTTAATTTTGTTTTATATAAAGTGCGTAGTTTTTTAATTATTATTGGTCAGAGCTCAGATTATTTTCTTTTTTTTTTTTTAGTTATATATTTTATGTTCATATTAGCATCCTCATATATATTATATTTGACGAGTGGAAGTAAATTACCTTTTTTTATTTCATAATAGATATGGATATAATAAATAATATACATAAGTAAATTAATAAACGCAAAATAAGTTAACATACTAACATTTTATTCTAGTGGGACCCAAAAAAGGCCCGTTGCACAATAATTATTCCTAAACTCATTTATTTTCCTCATTTTGCAAATAAAAGTACATCTATCATCTATATGTTGTAGATTTGGTCCAATAATTCTGTCAGCACCTAACCGACAAATCCAGGTTACATCATATTGTGTAACTCAATCGATTCCTGATAATCCGCAAAAGCCAAAGAAACATTTTCAGTAAAATTTTAAACACAGATTTGTTATTAAAGTGATGCTAATGATTGTTTTATTTACAAGTAATTGTCATATTAACTAGACATAACATTTACCTATTCATTTCACGAATTTTTAATACAGTTCAAAATTTAATTCAACAAATTAATTTGAAAAATACAGAATTTTTTTTCTTTTACCAATGCCAGAATCCAGTATATAATCAGATTAATATCTAGTTTAGAAATTACTAACTGCCAAGTGGTAAAATCGCTTGAGTGACAGTGGAACATCTATTGATCACATCCTCATGATTAACTTGTTGAAGTAAGCACCTAAGCCTTCATTACATAAGTGAACTCTGCCCCTACTAACCATAAACACTAATTAGTGTTTCATGTTAGTGCAACTGCAAGGATTACTCAAACGTCAAGTTTCTCTATAATACTCAACAGGATATTCAGTTCAATTTCCAAGCCCTAATGTTGCTGCTTATCCTTTTTTTGTGTGAGTGTGTGTGTATGAAAAGAGTTGTATTAAAAATTAATATAAGAATAATTTTTCTAAAACATAAGTGCAGTTGTGAGGTAAAAAACCCAAATTTTGCAAATTCGTGCAGTATAAACTCAAAATGTGTTTAAAACACTCGATTCCTGAAAAAATTAACTCTTTATTATTTATTTCATAACATTTATTCATAGAAAGTTATATTAAACTAAATCCACTAAATACTATCTACTATTATTCAGACATAAAATACATAAAAAACTTAACTACTGTTTACTATTTTTTATCTTCTTAAAGCTATCTCAATTTAGCACGTGGCTACTAACTCAAAGGGTCCGAGTTTGAATCCAACTGGGGAGAAAATTGTTTTCTGTTACACTGTAGCCCTGAGTCAACTACTGTGTGTTCTGGAACCCTCCTGGGGTCCACCCAGCCTCTTAAATTGGGTACCCTTAATTGGATGAAAATCTGGCGGTCGAGCGTGTTTCTGACCAAATCACCTCCTTGCACAACCGTTGTCTAGTAACAGTACTTCTTTACAAATTACTGAACCCCTGACCTTTCATGGGGTGTAGCGGAACAGATTTTAATTTTTTTTTTAATTGTATACAACAAAAATTAAAATTTAGGCCAAAAAAGAGTAAAATGTGAAATTGTATCCAGAAAATGACTCATAATGTACAAAATTGTGAAAAATCGCCAAAATGTGCACGTTTGTTCAAAATATATAGTGTTGCTTGAACGTCTTTTAGCTGATTCGAACTCCTCTCGAGGTTTGGTGAAATATGAAGCTAAGGAACAAAAAAGTTGTATATCGCACTAAAATTCAATCTCTAGTAATAAATATAAAAACAAATTTCCTTTGACATAACATCTAGTCGAGTGAATTTAAAGAATACAAGGGAACTGCAATTACCTTGAATAAGCAAATTCAATGACAACACGGATAGTAATACAGTATGAGGAAAATAAAATGAGAAAATATAGTTCAACTACAAAAACATTAGTATCCCTGCATTGGCACAATAAATGGAATAGAACAAAAATATTTAAAATAAAAAATATGTCTATTGCAAGGGTCAGTGTAGATTTCTTATTTATATTCTATTTTATTTGCTTATTTTATTTTTTTAAAGTTTCTTTTTCTCAAAATTATCCTTTCTCTGTATTGTATAACTTACGTGATAACCGATATTTAAAGGTTGAAAACTTTACCTGGACGTGTTGAATCATTCCGGCGTTCATGACCGAATGTGTTCTACCTATAGAGCAACTATAAAAACAAACCGAAGGCAACTTTGTTTGAGGAATATAATTGTAAAATCGCCTACTTTCAGCCACTAGAAGCATTACGAGCTAACTTTACGCGACCTAACAGCAAAGACGTGACCTACGATTATCAGACAATC